>NW_016809163.1:44162-46943 GCF_001698545.2 Rhinopithecus bieti | reverse complement strand
TTGTCCCTACCAAATTCAAGAAATGCTAAAATGAGTTCTAAATCTTGAAACAAAACTTCAAAACACACCAAAATAGAAACCTCTTTAGAGCATAAATTTCACAGGGCCTATAAAACAATAACACAATTTAAAAAAAGATATTTAGGCAACATCTAAAATGATGAATAGAACAGTACCTCACATATCAATACTAATGTTGAATGTAAATGGCCTAAATGTTCCACTTAATAGGCACAGAATGGCAGAATGAATGAAATCTACCATCACAGTATCTGCTGTGTTCAAGAGACTTGTCAAACACATAAATACTCACATAAACTTAAGGGAAAGGGGTAGCAAAAGATATTCCATGCAAATGGAAAGCAAAAGCAAGCAGGAGTAGTTATTCTTATATAAGATAAACCAGACTTTAAAGCAACAACAATAAAAAAAGTTAAAGAAGGACATTATATAATGATAAAAGGATTAGTACAACAGGAAAACATCACTGTCTTAAATATATATATGCACCTAACACTAGAGCTCCCAAATTCATAAAACAATTACTACTAGACCTAAGAAATGAGATAGGCAGCAACACAATAACAGTGGGGGACTTCCAGTGACAGCATGAGACAGGTCATTCAAGACAGAAAGTCAGCAACAACAACAAAATGCCTATAAACTATACCCTAGAAGAAAAGGACTAACAGATATTTACAGAACATTCTGACCAACAACTGAAGATTATGCATTATTTTCATCAGCATATGGAACATTCTCCAAGACAGACCATATTAAAGGCCACAAACAAGCCTCAATGAATTTAAGAAAATTGTAATCACATCAAGTGTCTTCTCAGCACACCTTTTACTGTATGTAGCTACTGCTTTGGCAATTGGTTTAATGCAGTTGTAACCTATTAGTATTTTGCTTCAGCTGAACCAAATACCTCTTGCTTTCTGTCCCCACACTTCCCTGATACCTCTAAAAAGGAGACCTACAGAAACCTAACCAGCAAAATGTGTGTACGCATGTGTAACTTGGAAGTGAAAGGGAGTTAATACCTTCGTGGGGCATACTTTGACCAACAGAAGTTGGTGGACAAATGTTCTCATCTTCTGGCATTTGAGAGGATAATTGTGCATGGTATGACCTTTAGAAGAAAAATGCTACATGGCTCCACAGAACAGGCTGATAGACACGAGCCTCAGTTTTTCACAGGGTTGATCATTTTGAAAACTATGCCCTTGAATTCATTTCCTCCTTTTCTCTGTTACATTCTAACTGGTGTCCCTCTGCTCTTTTCTAAAATTTGCCTTCCAAAATAAATTGCCTATATGCAAGGCTTTGTCTTAACCTCTGCTATTTGGGTGAAAACTCAGACTAAGACATATTTTATTCTCTACTGTTTTATATTTTTCTCTTTTCTCTGCTGTGAATCCCATCTGCATTCCTATGCTTTCAATTTTCACCTCTATCTCTGCTTCCTATAATACACACACGTCATTGTCTGTCTGTGCTATTTTTGCTCATGTTGCTACCTCTTTCAAGGTTTTGTTCAAATGTAACTTACCTTTTGAAGTTTTCCTCACTCTTCTGATTTGTAATTGAGTTCAGGATTAATCATTTCTGTTTTCCTCAAGCTCCTTTTACAATGCTCTGGACATAGTAAAAGACTGAATACATAAATGGACAATGGACAATTTATATACCAAAAGGAAACTCTCACCTGAAATCTGCAACAGCCAGTCCAGGAAACCACTGCACTACCTTCAACAGCCAATCCAAAAAGTCAAACCACCATCTGCAGCAACCAGTCCTAGAAGCCAACAGCAACTCCTGTAGCAATCAGTCCCAAATGACCAGGGCTTGATCAGTAACTAACAGGTTTCCTAATTCTTGCCCTACTTCCATTTTATAACCAAACAAAGAAAGTCAAATGTGTTTCCCTAACCAGTCACATATGATGACCCCTCCTCCAGTTATTTCACCTGCAGTCTCCAATCAAGGCATAATTATAGCTATCATTTTATTTTTACTATTGAGTTTTATCACTTTCCTACCTGCATTTGAATCTCTATCAAACAAAAGAAGTGATAGTAGCTGTCTATGTTGCTATAGCAAGTTCTATATTTTAAGCGTATTACAGATAAAATGTTTGCACCCATCCCCAAATTCTTATGTTGAAACCTAATCCCCAGTATAATAGAATTTGGAGGTGGGACCTTTGAAAAGTAATTGGGTCATGAGGGTGAAGCTCCATGAATGGGTTTAGTGCCCATATTAGAAAAAGTCAGAGAGTTACCTTGTGCCTTTTCTGTTGTGTGAGGATACAATGAGAAGTCGGTAATCTTCACCCTGAAGAGGGCTGTCACCAGAACTTGATCATGCTTGCACCATGGTCATGGACATCCTGTCACCAGATCTGGAAGACATAATCTCTGTGGTTGATATGCCACCCAGTTTCTTCAATTTTGTTATAGCAGCACTAACTAACACAAAGCCTTTGCTTGTTCTGATTTAAGTAGATTTTATTTATTTCCACAAAGAGAGCCACTAATTATTATTTCGTAAATTTATGAAATTTGCTAAAGTTATCATCAAAATGGTAAATGTATTGGTGCTTGGTTTAGAGTAGTGATTTAGAAATGTGTAAAAGTGCTTCTTTTCATATCCTAAGTGAGACTCCACAGTAAAACAAGATACATTAGCGAGTAATGAGATCTTGCAGGAAATGATTTGCTGATAAGATCATAAAGAGCTGTTGTTTTAATATTTTGTGGAAATAATAGAGCACAA
>NW_016809163.1:36682-40237 GCF_001698545.2 Rhinopithecus bieti | reverse complement strand
AAAAAAACTCTTCTAAGGTATGGATAATTGTTTTAAGGTATGGCAAAAAAAATTTGCCCCTCCAAATTTCGTCTTAATTTTAAAAATAAGTCACTAACACAAAATAGTACATTCATAAAGACAACATTTCAGTGAGACAGTGGTTTCCGCGTAGAAGAAACGAGCTGACCTAGAGGACTTCAGAAGTTACTCATGATCCTAAGGGTCCAGAAGCCCCAGAAGTCTTCTTGCCTTCTGCTTGCTCTTTGATAATCCCTTCCCCAGATTGTCATAGCTTTTCTAGCTTCTAAAGATACCCTTCCCTTGTTAATTCCCTGTATCAAATCCCAGGCTAATACACAGTTTGAAACAATGACAGGAACAATTTCCCAATGGCCCCATTCTTTCCGTTGAAAAGAACACGCAGGCCATAATTTAAACTAATTACCTACCTTCCATAAATATACAAGGAATAAATTATCCTTTTGCATATTCCTTTTTATCTCAGTCACAACCAAAAGTCCAAGCTTTCCAAAATGCTCTCAAACTATCCCCACATGCTTCTATCTGTATATCCCCTGAATTAGCCCAAACTCTTAACCTTCTATGCCTTTCTACTGTGACTTTGGAATACGCCTTGATCAACATTCTCCATATTCAACCACAATTTCCTCTTTATTTGTTTTCTTCCTTTGTCTAAGTTAGTTAAACCTGTTACTGGAAGAATCACCCCACTCCCTCCACAGGCTTCTTCAGTGAGCGCTATTTTCCTTTCTCACTCCACATGCCTCAGAGCCTGGAGGTGGACTCAGAGAATTCCTAATTGCCCAATACTAGTTCCAAACTCTTTTTCCTTACATCCTGGACTCCCAGACATTTTCTTCAATGGAACTGGATCATAGTCTTCGTTTTACCTTTATTTCAATCACCGTTTATAGAGATTTCAACTTTTGTGCACATGATCCGGTCAATATCCTGGCTTCTCGGTGTTCTTGGCTTCCTAAATTCCAAGGATTATTTTCTCCACCCACACTCTAGCCAGCCCTTCCCCCCATTTTCAAAAATACCTTTGACAAGTATCTAGTTTATTTTGTAGTATATTAGCTTAAGTACTTTAGTATATCCCACACCTACAGTTCTTTGACTCTATTGGTGCCTCCAATTCATTGATTCTAACACAGTTTTAATATTCATCCATCTCCGAACCACCCTTACTTTCTTCCCTATGTAGGTTGGATTATATGTTCCAGTGTTGTTATCACTTGTTTGCAGAATCTCCCTTCCTTCTCATTTCTTGATCATATTCATCCAACTTAACCCTATTCATCCAACTTAACCTTAACTCTCATTGTACTTAATTATTTGCACAATTCATGGATACACCTGAATAACTGACTTCTGGTATATAAGAGTCACACTATGATGGTGACTAGTTTCACTTTACATTAATGAATAAAAGTTTCAAATGGGTTCCTAAAACTCACTCTGCAAGATGATGCCTTCTCATTTTTTCTCTTCTGTTTGAATCTTTTTTTTAAAAAAAATATTTGTATATATTTTTTGAGACAGAGTCTCTCTGTCACCCAGGCTGGAGTGCAGTGGCATGATCTCAGCTCACTGCAACTTCCGTCTCCAGGGTTCAAGCAATTCTCCTGCCTCAGCCTCCTGAGTAGCTGGGACTACAGGCATGTGCCACCGTGCAAAGCTAATTTTTGTATTTTTAATAGAGACAGGGTTTCGCCATGTCGGCCAGACTAGTCTCAAACTCTTGACCTCAACCGATCTACTTGCCTCCCAAAGTGCTGGGATTACAGGCATAAGCCACTGCGCCTGGCCCTGAATCGTTATTTTATGATTTCATCTAATTATTGATAGGAAAAATTAAAGCAATCAGATAAGCACTGTCACATCTCCCTACCATACTTATCAATGCATTGCATCTCTTTACAATTACTCAGTCTTCCCTCTTGTTACAATGAAATATATATCCAGGCTCGTATCTAAGGGCATTCTACTTCCGTTTTGCATTTTATATCATTTGACTAAGGTCACCATGGTTACTTATATTCCTAGGAAAATTGTACCCCTCTTTTACCTGCCTAAATATTAAAAGCTTACCCTGTTCATTTATCTCTTAATAGTTTCCCATTCTTGATGACAAAGCTATATATTAACCCTGTCTTTTCTAACCAATAAAAGATCTTTACTTCTATAGCCACCTATTTCTCACTACTGGCTAGGTAATTCTCAGCAGCTTACAAAATTGTCATTAACAATTTTCATATTTAAAAGCCTGGTGGTGATTTCATCCTTTCCTCCAGCTTCTATGNATAAAAATAATAATTTCATCTAGCACACTGGAACTTTGTTTCTACATTAAAACTGACTCTATCAAATCTCAAGTCCCTGTTTGGAGATATCGCACATGAGCTTCCACATTTACGCTATTGTATTTGAAAGAAAAGAGTGAGACCTTTAAAAAATACTAGATCTTAAATATCTCAATGTCATAAATACTCTTTTAATGATTGTACTTGATATTGATACCTCCAGTTAGATTTTTAAAATAAGGTTTCTTCACTAATTTTCCTTCAGCTGTTATTAAGAGCAAGTAGAAATATTATTTAAGAAACTCCCCAGTCTCCAGTTTGTGTTTTGTTTTGTTTTGTTTTGTTTTGTTTTGAGATGGAGTCTTGCTTGGTCACCCAGGCTGGAGTACAGTGTGGCGATGTCGGCTCACGGCAACCTCCGTCTCCCAGGCTCAAGATATTCCCCTGTCTCAGCCTCCTGAGTATCTGGGATTACTACAGGCACCCACCACCATGCCTGGCTAAATATTTTGTATTTTTAGTAGAGACGGAGTTTTGCTACATTTGTCAGGCTGGTCTTGAACTGCTGACCTCAGGAGATCCACCCGCCTCAGTCTCCCAAAGTGCTGGGATTATGGGGGTGAGCCACTGAGACCAGCCCAGTCTCCAGTTTGAATGTGGCATATAATTTGAGGTATCGAGATAGTGCATATTTGTTCTAAAGGATATTTATAACCAGCAGACATGGACAGAAAATTAAGCAGTAAACTCACTGCCAGAAAGAACAAATACACAGGAGCCTTTTCCCGTCATTCTATTTCTGTGGCTCTGTAACCAATGTTTGAACATAGGATAAACCTCTTTGCAATCTTCAGTGACTATTTCCACGTTCACACATCAGAGGACAAAATGTAAAACTGACATCTGGTCATCTCTTGATTCAATGTATAAATAAGAAGTAATATTGACTTAGAGACTTAAAACCAAATGAGAATTTACCCAACCAGTTCAAACCTGTGTTCCCACTCAACACAGCTGTTTTTCCAACCTTGCAATGAGGAAAACCTAAGCATAGATAATCAGGAGTCCATTCTGAAGTAAAGTATCATTTGTAAATAATTTTCCTAAAGTGTTAGTGCAATATTTCCCCAAGTGCTTATTTGCTTTTATGTAAGGAACAAAAGGAAATAGAAAAGTTTAGAGGTTTATTATTACTACATATTCAGAAATAAAATGCTTACACGTTTTTCTGCTTTAATTTTATCCA
>NW_016809163.1:22832-32793 GCF_001698545.2 Rhinopithecus bieti | reverse complement strand
ATCGTTATTTTATGATTTCATCTAATTATTGATAGGAAAAATTAAAGCAATCAGATAAGCACTGTCACATCTCCCTACCATACTTATCAATGCATTGCATCTCTTTACAATTACTCAGTCTTCCCTCTTGTTACAATGAAATATATATCCAGGCTCGTATCTAAGGGCATTCTACTTCCGTTTTGCATTTTATATCATTTGACTAAGGTCACCATGGTTACTTATATTCCTAGGAAAATTGTACCCCTCTTTTACCTGCCTAAATATTAAAAGCTTACCCTGTTCATTTATCTCTTAATAGTTTCCCATTCTTGATGACAAAGCTATATATTAACCCTGTCTTTTCTAACCAATAAAAGATCTTTACTTCTATAGCCACCTATTTCTCACTACTGGCTAGGTAATTCTCAGCAGCTTACAAAAATTGTCATTAACAATTTTTCATATTTAAAAGCCTGGTGGTGATTTCATCCTTTCCTCCAGCTTCTATGCCTTGTCTGTCTTCTCTATCACAGCAAAATATTTTTAAAGATTTCAAAAATGTTGTCTCCACTTCCTCATTTCCATTACATTTTTATCCAGCCACATTTGGACTTTTTCTTTTAACCATTGAATGAGTGTCAAGTTGCCAAACACAAAGATCAATTATCTTTTCTCATCTTAATCTTTAAATTGTCTCTGAAAATACATTATTTCCGTGGTTTCTGTGACATGACTTTGTTCTAATTGTCTTCCTACCTCAATAGCCAGACTATCTCAGTCTTTTGATTCTAGATCCTTTCTCTCTGTTTGATGTTTAAATGTTGGAGTATCCCATAGCTCAAATCTGGTCCTTCTTCACTTTTCTTCTATTTCCTAGGATACCTTATTTAATTTTATTAATTCAAATACCATTGGTATGCTAATGAAATTATACTACCAGCCTTACCCCTAATGAGCTAATTACTTGTTTTGTATGTCTACAGCATCTCAAATTAAGCAGGTCAAAGACAAAATTCATAGTTCTTTCTCCCAAACATAGTCTTTATATAGTATTTGTTATGTGAGTAAATGACAACTCCAATCAATTATTTGAGTTAAAGTTCAATATGTCCTTTATGATTCATGATCCTTTCTTTTTTAACCTTCCAAGTCATAACGTTCTACCTTCAAAATATATTCTGAATAAGGATTACCATCACTTCTAACAGCTGAAAGTTGCCATGGACAGTTGATTCTTTCTCCTGCTACATTACTCTAACACTCACTCCCCTGCCATTACATTTCACTTATAAGGACCCTGTGATTAAGTTCGGGCCACCAGACAATGTAGGATAATATTTGCATCTCAATATCTTTAACTTTCTTCACATCTGCAAATACCATGTTGCCTTTGATGGCACCATATACACAAATTCTGGAAATTAGAAAGTGAACAACTTGGTGAGGCAGAGAGGCATTATTCTACATTCCCAAGTGCTTGGGAGTTTTCAAGATTCAGTGCATAGGAAAGATAGAAGGAATAGAAGGAGTACGTGATCAAGACTCAGAGGAGATTTACATAGATGTGTTAAAAAAGAACCGCTTCAGAAAGGGCATCTTGGAGAACATTATGCTAAGTGAAATAAGTTGGCATAGAAAGAAATATGGCATGATCTCACTTCTATGTGAAATATAAAAAAGAAAACCAATAAAGTAGAAAATCGTGGTTACCAGGGGCTTGGGGAGGGGATGGATAGGGAATGGGGAGATGTTGATCAAAGGGTATACATTTTAGTCAGCCACAAGGAGTAAGTGCCAGTGATCTATTGCACAGAATGATGATTATAATAAGTAATGAGACCTTGTCTATTTCAAAATTTCTAAAAGAATACATTTTAAATGTTTTAATGACACAAAATGATATGTTAGATAATAGATTTGTTAATTAGTTTGATTTAATCACTCTGCAATGTAAACACATATCAAACCATTACATAGTACCCCATAAATATATACAATTAATTGTCAATTAAAACAAAATTAAAGAGAAATAGCATCCCTTTTCTAAATATAGAGGATAAAATGATAAGTATAGAGATAGGCATATCCTGAAGGGAAGACGTGCTTCTCTTCAAGAACTTCACAAAATTTTATATTACATATTATAAATTATGTGTCTACATGTATATTTGCATATATGTATGGTGTGTGTAATTAAATAAGAGTTCTTTAATGTATAACTAGTAGCTTGAAGTCCTAGCAGATGGCTTGGAAAAGTTAACAAGTTCAATCAATGAAGAAAACATAGTAGTAATTCTAAGTTAGAACATTAATTTTAGTGGTCAAAATCTGCACAGAGATAAAATTTTCTCTAGCAAAGTTATGCAACACTGACATAAAAAATATATGATTTATTAGGAATGGAGTTTGATGTTGAGGACTAGGGGCTATAGCAGAGAAATTTGTTGAGGGAATATAGAGCAGTGGAGAAAGCATTAAGTATCTGGAAATGTTACAAGTGAGATAAGAGTGGGATCATACTTTGAAACTATTATTCAGTGCTTAATACTGATATTACCTACTGATATTACTGATATGCACCCTGTTGGGGCATGTAAGCTAAGTGCATACATACCGCATTGATATATGAATGTATAAGTTAAGTATTTGCCACTATATTTACAGAACAATGGTGCAATTCTTTTGAATTATACTTTAAATATTCAATTGTTTCTAAAGTTATATTGCAAAATATTCAAATACAATTAATTTATTTTGATTGATTTTCCACAGTGTATTTATCATAATTTTGAACTAGACATTTGTGTAGATGTCGGTAAAAGATNTCTAATTATTGATAGGAAAAATTAAAGCAATCAGATAAGCACTGTCACATCTCCCTACCATACTTATCAATGCATTGCATCTCTTTACAATTACTCAGTCTTCCCTCTTGTTACAATGAAATATATATCCAGGCTCGTATCTAAGGGCATTCTACTTCCGTTTTGCATTTTATATCATTTGACTAAGGTCACCATGGTTACTTATATTCCTAGGAAAATTGTACCCCTCTTTTACCTGCCTAAATATTAAAAGCTTACCCTGTTCATTTATCTCTTAATAGTTTCCCATTCTTGATGACAAAGCTATATATTAACCCTGTCTTTTCTAACCAATAAAAGATCTTTACTTCTATAGCCACCTATTTCTCACTACTGGCTAGGTAATTCTCAGCAGCTTACAAAAATTGTCATTAACAATTTTTCATATTTAAAAGCCTGGTGGTGATTTCATCCTTTCCTCCAGCTTCTATGCCTTGTCTGTCTTCTCTATCACAGCAAAATATTTTTAAAGATTTCAAAAATGTTGTCTCCACTTCCTCATTTCCATTACATTTTTATCCAGCCACATTTGGACTTTTTCTTTTAACCATTGAATGAGTGTCAAGTTGCCAAACACAAAGATCAATTATCTTTTCTCATCTTAATCTTTAAATTGTCTCTGAAAATACATTATTTCCGTGGTTTCTGTGACATGACTTTGTTCTAATTGTCTTCCTACCTCAATAGCCAGACTATCTCAGTCTTTTGATTCTAGATCCTTTCTCTCTGTTTGATGTTTAAATGTTGGAGTATCCCATAGCTCAAATCTGGTCCTTCTTCACTTTTCTTCTATTTCCTAGGATACCTTATTTAATTTTATTAATTCAAATACCATTGGTATGCTAATGAAATTATACTACCAGCCTTACCCCTAATGAGCTAATTACTTGTTTTGTATGTCTACAGCATCTCAAATTAAGCAGGTCAAAGACAAAATTCATAGTTCTTTCTCCCAAACATAGTCTTTATATAGTATTTGTTATGTGAGTAAATGACAACTCCAATCAATTATTTGAGTTAAAGTTCAATATGTCCTTTATGATTCATGATCCTTTCTTTTTTAACCTTCCAAGTCATAACGTTCTACCTTCAAAATATATTCTGAATAAGGATTACCATCACTTCTAACAGCTGAAAGTTGCCATGGACAGTTGATTCTTTCTCCTGCTACATTACTCTAACACTCACTCCCCTGCCATTACATTTCACTTATAAGGACCCTGTGATTAAGTTCGGGCCACCAGACAATGTAGGATAATATTTGCATCTCAATATCTTTAACTTTCTTCACATCTGCAAATACCATGTTGCCTTTGATGGCACCATATACACAAATTCTGGAAATTAGAAAGTGAACAACTTGGTGAGGCAGAGAGGCATTATTCTACATTCCCAAGTGCTTGGGAGTTTTTCAAGATTCAGTGCATAGGAAAGATAGAAGGAATAGAAGGAGTACGTGATCAAGACTCAGAGGAGATTTACATAGATGTGTTAAAAAAGAACCGCTTCAGAAAGGGCATCTTGGAGAACATTATGCTAAGTGAAATAAGTTGGCATAGAAAGAAATATGGCATGATCTCACTTCTATGTGAAATATAAAAAAGAAAAACCAATAAAGTAGAAAAATCGTGGTTACCAGGGGCTTGGGGAGGGGGATGGATAGGGAATGGGGAGATGTTGATCAAAGGGTATACATTTTAGTCAGCCACAAGGAGTAAGTGCCAGTGATCTATTGCACAGAATGATGATTATAATAAGTAATGAGACCTTGTCTATTTCAAAATTTCTAAAAGAATACATTTTAAATGTTTTAATGACACAAAATGATATGTTAGATAATAGATTTGTTAATTAGTTTGATTTAATCACTCTGCAATGTAAACACATATCAAACCATTACATAGTACCCCATAAATATATACAATTAATTGTCAATTAAAACAAAATTAAAGAGAAATAGCATCCCTTTTTCTAAATATAGAGGATAAAATGATAAGTATAGAGATAGGCATATCCTGAAGGGAAGACGTGCTTCTCTTCAAGAACTTCACAAAATTTTTATATTACATATTATAAATTATGTGTCTACATGTATATTTGCATATATGTATGGTGTGTGTAATTAAATAAGAGTTCTTTAATGTATAACTAGTAGCTTGAAGTCCTAGCAGATGGCTTGGAAAAGTTAACAAGTTCAATCAATGAAGAAAACATAGTAGTAATTCTAAGTTAGAACATTAATTTTAGTGGTCAAAATCTGCACAGAGATAAAATTTTCTCTAGCAAAGTTATGCAACACTGACATAAAAAATATATGATTTATTAGGAATGGAGTTTGATGTTGAGGACTAGGGGCTATAGCAGAGAAATTTGTTGAGGGAATATAGAGCAGTGGAGAAAGCATTAAGTATCTGGAAATGTTACAAGTGAGATAAGAGTGGGATCATACTTTGAAACTATTATTCAGTGCTTAATACTGATATTACCTACTGATATTACTGATATGCACCCTGTTGGGGCATGTAAGCTAAGTGCATACATACCGCATTGATATATGAATGTATAAGTTAAGTATTTGCCACTATATTTACAGAACAATGGTGCAATTCTTTTGAATTATACTTTAAATATTCAATTGTTTCTAAAGTTATATTGCAAAAATATTCAAATACAATTAATTTATTTTGATTGATTTTCCACAGTGTATTTATCATAATTTTTTAACTAGACATTTGTGTAGATTTCGGTAAAAGATGAAGATATTTAGCAGAATTCTATGTTAAATGGGTCACAAATTATCTTATCTCTAAAAATTGTTGACATTTTCAAAATTTATGTCAAACTTAGATATCTACATAAGCACAAAAAGCAGTTACTCAATTAAAAGTAAGTGTTTAATTTTGGACAATCATACAATAACCTACCCGAGTTAATAAAATCGGTGTAATGTTAAATACCTTAAATAGAAATATGACAACGGAATTAGTTTTTTCAATGAATATTATTCTAAAAGAGACCTTAAATTTCTAAAATAATAAAATTATCATTTGTACATAATGAATGATGACTGAAGTCATCAGCCTGCACACAGTGAATACACAGAATGTCTAAACTGGTTAATAAACAAAAGACTACAATATATTTGGGCTATGTTGACATGACATCAAATGAGGCACTTAATTTAGTTAAACTATTATTTTTGTTTTGTTTTGTTTTTCTTAAATTTTTATTTATTTTTGGTTAAGCTATAATTGGAGAAAATTTTGTTAAATGTCTTGATAGGTATTGTTAGTTCAAGCAAGAACTCAGTAGACATAATAAATATTATTTATTAACTTTTAATTAAATATTATTTAATTAGCTTTCAAATTAATTGCATTGATATTGTGAAGATACTCCTAAGAGTAATAATTAAAATCATTTTTGTTTCTAAACAATTATTGGCCATTCTCAATGGGTAAAACAGTCATTTATTCAGCAGTCAGTTATTCAACAAAGATTGTTGAGGTCCTGCAAAGTCCCAAGCATTCTTCCTGTTTTAAGGCTATAGCAGCAAATACAGAAAGAAAAAAAAAAAATTAAAGTCCCTGCCTTCAGGAGGCTGATATTCTAATGGAGTACAGACAATACAAACAATATACTCACTTCTCTTCTGTAGCCAGCATTTATAACATAGACTAGATTGCTTTACTCTAAGTGTCTAAAGTATTTTCTTCTTCCTTGTATTAAAATTTCAAAATACTATCAAAACAGTTTAACTAGGGCATAGTAGACATGTATATGTTGAAAATAACATATGTGGCAATATATTATGGACAGTAGTGATTTTCATATTTTCTGTTTTATCAATTCAAAAGTGAACCTGAACACTTTAACACATACCTATGTAGTCATTTATCATTTTACTGAGATATGAATTTGAATTATACTTAACATGCAGCTGGTGTATACTAGTGAAACTATTAGCTTATATCCTCATCTCACATTTATTATGAGAGTAAGGAGATGATATTGACAAAAAGTTATTCCTAAATTTATGCCATTTGCTAATATTCCTGATGACAGTGAAGATAGTAAATAATATGTTTGCTTTTTTGTGGAAAATGTAAATTATTAAAATATTAAGAGGCAATATGATAAATTTGACAGTGAGATATATATATATAGAACATGGCTACTATATAGTCTATTAAAACCAAGATGAAAGTGACTTACTGAACTGTCTCTGAGTACATCTAGGCTATACACACCTGGCTATTAAATGATAGGTTACAATTGTTGAAAATTTAAAGTCACATACCATGTAGTTGAGGATGTACAGTTAATACATGATTTACAACAGAAATGGGATTTCTAAAAAGGTCTAAAAATATAATGAGTTAGATACTATAAAATATATGTACAGAATATCTTGAAGCGCTTAGAGATCCGTATTTGGGCTGACAAAGAAAGTGATGAAAATCCACAGAACTACAAAAATTTAGAAAATATAAATCTAGAAAGACAACATAGAGCTGAGCCCAGCAGTTCAGTTACTACTATTTACCTATTTCTTTTTCTTTCCTTTTTGAGATGAAGTCTCCCTCTGTTGCCCAGGCTGGAGTGAAGTAGGGTGATCTCCACTCACTGCAACCTCTGCCCACCAGGTTCAAGCAATTCTCCGGCCTCAGCCTCCTGAGTAGCTGGGATCATAGGCGCCCGCCACTGGCTAATTGTTTTTTGTTTGTTTGTTCGTTTTTTGTTTTGTTTTTTTTTTTTTTTTTTTTTTTTTTTTTAGTAGAGATGGGATTCCACCATGTTGGCAGGAGCTGGTGTCGAACTCCTGACCTCAGGTGATCCACCCTCCTCGGCCTCCTAAAATGCTAGGAATACAGGATTGAGCCACAGTGCCCAGCCCTATTTGCCTATTTCTGATAGTCTGCATCTTTAGATGTTAATGGGCCACATATATGGCAAAACAAAGATTGCCCAATATGGGAATTTGTTATTTATTTATTGGATATTGACAAGTTACAACTGTATATATTTATGGGGTACAAAATCATGCTAGGATATATTTTTCAGAGTGGAATTATTGAATCAAGCTAATTAACATATGTATCACTTCAAATGCTTATCATTATTTCTTTCTTTATAACAGAAACATTGTATCTGATCAGGACACATTCATAAAGCTCAGACCTCCGTAAAGTGATATATTGTCTCAGAGGAAGAAATTTAGGAAGATTGCCTGTTTCAGCCTTGGGGTTTGTGTAGGAGGAAATAAATTCTCCAGTGATAATTCACAACCACACAATGTCTCTCACACAGGCTTGAGGCTAAAATTTATTTTATCTGTGTAATATAAAAAAGAAATAGAAATGAGAATTCATTTGAATGTTGTCTGGGTTTTTAGGTACATGGCAGCAAGGAAAAAAAAAAACAATTATCACTATTATATGATGAGTGCTATGGTTATTTATATTTTCATCTCTATACCCTGCTAAAAGTCTTGACCAATAATGAATTCAGGGCAGGGTGAAAGCCCTTGAGGTGAGACAAACCTGCATTCTATCACCTCTGCCAGGTATTGGAGCTGCGATATTTAGGCAGAAAACTGAAACTCTAAACCCCAGGTTCCCTTCAAAACATAAGGAGCAAGAACAATCCCTCCCTCACAGGATTTAAGGGAGGATTTGATGAATTTTAAATCCTGAGAATACAGAGTACTTGTCATCAGGCAGCCTAGGAGTGCAATCACAGCTCTGACATCTGTTGTTGTGTTAACAGTGCAGGTTTTTTCACCTCTGTGGGATTCAGTGTTTTCAGCTGTAAAGTGAAGATAGTATTTCCCATTTGTAGCACTGTCACAAAATTAAATGAGATTACATATGACATTTTTTTTTTTTTAAGACAGAGCCTCGCTCTGTCACCCAGGCTGGAGTGCCACAGTGCGATGTCAGCTCACAGCAACCTCCGCCTCCCAGGTTCAAGCAATTCTCCTGCCTCAGCCTCCTGAGTAGCTGGGATTACAGGCACCTGCCACCACACCCACCTAATATTTGGTATTTTTAGTAGAGATGGGGTTTCTCCATGTTGACCAGGCTAGTCTAGAGCTCCTAACCTCAGGTGATCTGCCCCCCTCGCCCTCCCAAAGTGCTGGGATTACAGATGTGAGCCACCATGCTTGCCCACATATTAAATTTTTAAAAAGTCAAAAGCTTATAAAAACTGGTGAAGTACATAATTATCACGATATTTATCATGACTATAAATGCCTGAGTTATGAAACATGTAAGGAATTATATTTTAAAATATATTTTAAATAATTTATTGCATTTTCTCACAAATTTTCCTTTCATATGGATCTATCTGAAATTGTAAATTAGCAAAACAACTCTAACTCAGCTTTTACTATGAGGAACTTCAAATTACTTTATCTCTGAGAAATAACATTAGAAGTGAAATTTGATGTGTATTGTGTCTATGAAATTTTTTCATAAATTCTCATACAATTAAACATTATATTTATTCTAATATATTTAGGTATTATTGAGTAACAGAAAATAATGAAGTTTAGAATTTGAAGTTTCCTTTTCTTTCTTTTTTTTTTTTTTGAGATGAGTGCCACTCTATGTCCCTGGCTGGAGTGAGGTGGCACGATCTTGACTCACTGCAGCCTCCGCCTCCTGGGTTCAAGCGATTCTCCTGCTTCAGCCTCCTGAGTAGCTGAGACTACAGGCACATGTCACCACCCAACTAATTTTTGTACTGTTAGTAGAGATGGGGTTTCACCATGTTGGCCAGGCTGGTCTCAAACTCCTGACCTTAGGTGATCTGCCCACCTGGGCCTCCCAAAGTGCCAGGATTACAGGCGTGAGCCACTGCACCTGACCTGAAGTTTTCATTATAAAATAAAATACATTTCAAATACGAAACTTGACAGAAGGTTTTACTTTTAAAAATAAACTTAAAATACAGAATACAATATATAAACACTAAGAAATTCAACGTTTTCTTGCAAACAGAACATGAGAAAAACTAAGATGTATTTTGAAAAGGCAACTTTTACTTATATGTTACTAAGATTGGATCTTGTTGTAACTCCTAATTCCTCCTGACACATGTGATTGTTA
>NW_016809163.1:17134-21645 GCF_001698545.2 Rhinopithecus bieti | reverse complement strand
AAAAAAAAAAAAAAAAATTACAAGATTGGGCCAGCAATTGCTGTTTATATGCTATAACAAAATATAATGCATTTGTAATATAAAGATGTCCTGTGTAAGCTTTGTATGTGAGGATTAAGTATTTTAAAACTAAACATTCAAACTAGAAAAGTAAAATCCAAGAGTTTCTCAAGAGTTGTTGGAGTAATCTGATAAAACTCACTAAAATATAGTAACACTTGCTGAATCTGAAGCACAAGCAGGTCAAGTAATTTATATTTGACTACAAGCTATATTGGGAAGAAATATATGCTAATTTCCAGTTGAGCGTTGTTTGCTTTCATGGACTTAGTGTGAGAACGGCCTTCACAGAGTTTCATGTGGAAGTTAACAGGGAGATGAAAAGGAAATTCTGGCCCCAAAAAACTCTAGTAAGAATAGTGATTACACTGAGATTGAAATCATTTTTCCATTTAGTTTACAGAAACTTATAATTAAGCTACATTCTGACTACATATATTCATATATTTTTCCAGACTACCACATTCTTATTATGAAATCAAATTATAGAAACATCTGTGAATTACGATGAATTATAAACATCCCCAATTATCACAACTGCTGTATATAAGTAATTCTAATTTTAGACTAAGAAAAATTCAAATCAGTATGAATAACCAGCAGAGTAACAAGGAAATGCTTTACCCAAAACATAGAGCCAAAGGTCATTTTATCAATAGAGTGATTTCCAGATGGAATTGCGCTAGGATAATTAAGAGTACATGCAATTGTGCAAATGCGTTCTATGGGGTCTTAGCATGATCAAAGCTACTCTCAAACTGTTACACAAATCCTAAGTATCTCACATTATTCTCTGTATAAGGTGATTCCATCCTCGAGAAACCAAGGAACAGTAGTACCTTACTGATAAATAAAACCCCATGCAGATACACGTTACTTTTTTTTTTTTTCTTTTTGAGATGGATTCTCGCTTGTCACCCAGGCTAGAGTGCAGTGGTGCGATCTTGGCTCACTGCAAACTCCGCCTCCCAGGTTCACACCATTCTCCTGCCTTAGCCTCCTGAGTAGCTAGGACTACAGGCACCTGCCACCACATCCGGCTGATTTTTTGTATTTTTAGTAGAGACGGGGTTTCACTGTGTTAGCCAGGATGGTCTCAATCTCCTGACCTCATGATCCGCCCACCTCAGCCTCCCAAAGTGCTGGGATTACAGGCGTGAGCCACCGCACCTGGCAGACAGCTGTTACTAATGAAATGCCTTATCAAGTTTCTGACTTCTGGGGTGGCATACAGAGAGCTAGAAAGAGCATGACATAATCCCTTAAAATACAAAGTAGAATAAGTTCAAATTAAATACTATTTTTTCAAATACATTGGAAAGCTAGGGTTGCAGAATAAAGAACTGAGCCTACATCTAATGAAGGAGAGTGCCTGTTGGGAAGGAGAAATGGTGAACAAATATACACTTCCATAGGTGTAACAGGACACATATAAGAAGTCTCAGATAGAATGGCTGGTGTAGTGAAATGAATGGTGCGCTCCCCACCAAATATGCCTACATGCTAACTCCTAAAATGTGTGAATATAAATTTACTTGGAGAAAGAGTCTTTGCAGATGTTTTTTAAGTATCACGAGATGATGTCAACTTGTATTATCATGGTGGTTCTTAATCCAATAGCACATGTCATTATAAGAGACACCTAGATAAACACAGAAAAAAAGCCGAAGGACATGTGAAGAAGGAACCAGAGATTGGAGTTACATGCTTACAGGCTAAGACATGCCTAGAGCCTTCAGAAGCTGAAAGAGGAAATGAAGAATTTTCCCTACAGGCTTTGCAGGGAGCATGGCCCTGTCAATAACTTGATTTTAGACTCCAAAACTGCAAGAGAACAAATTTGATATTTGTAGCCACCTAGTTTGTGATAATTTATTACAGCAGGCTCAGAAAACTAATACAGATTTTGGCACTTGAAGTCAGATGCTGCTGTAACATATCTACAAATGCTAAAGTGGCTTGAAAATTGGGTAATGTGTAGAGGGTGGAAGAATTTTGAGAGGTATAAGAAAACTCCTGGATTGCCTTAATGAGACTATTGGTAGAAATATAAACTTGCAAGGCACTGCTGGTGAAGGCCCATGAGAAAATGAGGAGCATGGTAGAGAAAGCTCATAGAGAATCCATATATAATCATAAACAAAAAGTTGGTAGAAATAGGAATGCTAAAGATGTTTCTAGTGAGAGTTTGTAAGGAAATGAGGAAGATGGTATTAGAAATTGTAGGAAAGTCACTCTTTATTACAAAGAGACAGAAAAAGTATCTGGATTGTGTTCTTCTGTTAAATGGAACACAGTACTTGTAAGCAATGACCATGGATATTTAGCTGAGGAGATTTCAGGCATAGTCTTGAAGATGCATCATGCTTTCTCCTTGGTGCTTCCAGCAAAATGTGGTAAGAAAGAGATAAATTGAAGAAAAATCTGTTATGCTACAAGGAACATAAACTTGATAATTCAAAAGATTATTGGCTTATCAGAATTGTAAATGATGCTAAAATTATAAAATTCACTTTTGGGAAAGCATGCTCTGGAAAGAAAACCAAAACTAATGCTGAGTAGATTAGATTTGTTAATCTTAGATCGATTTAACCATCTTAGAAGCTAGTAATAAGAGATGAAGCTATCCAGGAAAGTTGTGTGGAAAACCCTCTTGTCTAATGGCACAGAACCTCATGACATAAATCAGAAGATGCACAGGTTTTTAAGAATGTTGTGTCATTCTTTGAAGCATTGTCAACTTGAATTTAACAGGACAGAGATAGGGCAAAATGAAAGCAAGCTGGAGGCATGGACACAAAGGTAGAAGTAGACTGTGCCACTGTGGGTGCAGAGGCCCAGGCTGATCGAATTGGCATGGGAGTAGATTTAAAAAATGTCAGAAGCCAAAAGAACCACAGCACGCCATTCAGAGATATGGAGCCATTGGTTTCACTGTGAACTGAAATGACAGAGTATCCACTCACAAAAGACTATTCTCAGGCCTTGAAACCTAATAAAATTTGTCCTGCTGAATATAAAATTTGACTGGGACAAATGGCCTCTTTGCTTCTTCCGATTTCTTCCTTTTGGAATGTGAATGTGTATTCTCTGCCTGTCCCACCATTGTTTTGGGGAAAGATATAACTTATATTTTAGTGTCACCAATGGAGAAAAAATTTGCCCCAGGATGTATCATATGCAGAGCTTCATCCATACCTGATTGAGTTGATTTACATGATAAGATTTGGGACTTTCAAACTGTTGTTATTTAGATGAGATTTTAGATTTAAAGTTGATGTCCTAACAGGTTAAGACATTAGAGAATTTGGAATGTGGTGAATGTATTTTGCATGTGGGAGGGACATAAACTTTGGAAGCCAGAGAGCAGATTGTAGTAGTTTGAATTATGAACCCAATAAGATATGTCTATATCTTAACCATACAAACCTGTAAATATGACTTTATTTGGGACAAAGGTCTTTGCAAATGTAATTGAGTTAAGGACACAGGGAGATCAGGGAGACAGAGGAAAAAGCTATATGAAGAAAAAAAGCATACACTGGAGTAACATAGTCTCAAACAAAGAAATACCTGGACTCACCAGAATCTGGAAGAGGCAAGGGAGGATTCTCTCCTAGAGCCTTTGTAAGGAGCATGGCAGTACGAACACCAGATATTTTTACTTCTGGCCTACCTCCAGCACTGTACCACCTTGTAGCAGGCCTAGGAAACCAGTACAGTTGATAAACTGTTAAAGGTTAGCTAGTGCTTGCTGGTGGGACAGTGTGAAAATTCTGGAGGTATGATAGTTAATTTTACATCAATATGGCTAGGCCATAATACCAAGATATTTAGTCAAACATTGGTCTGCATGTTGCTGTGAAGATATTTTGTAGAAAAAAAATTAATATTTAAATCAGCAAACTTTTAAGCAGATCACCTTTTGCAGTGTAAGTGAGCCACACCCTATCACTTGAAGGCCTTACAAAAAAAAAAAAAAAAAAAAAAAAAAAAAAAAAAAAAAAAGGACTGACTCTTCTAAGAAAGAGAAAATTCTGTCTACAGATCTCTTTCAGATTTTAACTTAAATGTCAACTCCTTCCTCGGTCTCCAGATTGCTGGCTTACACTGCCAATTTTGGGCTTGCCAGACTCCACAACTGCATGAGCCACTTCCTTAAAATGAATCTCTCTGTATTCACATACACACCCTATCGTTTCTGTTTCTCTGGAGAACACTGTGTGATACAGGTGGTCATGTACACTTTGGGGAGCATGCATCATTTTCAATGCTCTTTTTCTTTTAACTAACCTACCAAGTGTTCACAGAAACCATTAGAAAGAGTCTGAGGAAATATCTATTGTTTTGGAAATCTGTGAAAGAACAGAAAAGATACCAAGAAACTCCGCAAGGTTCCTTCCTATCTATCAATAGTATGGAAAAATAAATTCTTTTTTTTTTTTTTTTTT
>NW_016809163.1:10014-16585 GCF_001698545.2 Rhinopithecus bieti | reverse complement strand
TTCCACTACCCACCCAAATCTTATAAAACAGCCCCACCCCTATCTCCCTTCACAGGACCTCCACCCCTCCCTTCTCTTTTTGGACTCAGCCCGCCTGCACCCAGGTGATTAAAAAACTTTATTGCTGACACAAAGCCTGTTTGGTGGTCTCTTCACATGGATGTAGTTGAAATTTGGTGCTGTGACTAGGATCGGCGGATCTCCTTCGGAGATCAATCCTCTGTCCTCCTGCTCTTTACTCCGTGAGAAAGATCCACCTATGACCTCGGGTCCTCAGACAAACCAGCCCAAGGAACATCTCACCAGTTTTAAATCGGGTAAGTCGCCTCTTTTTACTCTCCTCTCTAACCTCTGTCACTATCCTTCAGCCTCTTTCTCCTTTCAATCTTGGTGCCATCTTTCAATCTCTCCCTTCTCTTCATTTCAGTTCCTTTCCTTTTCTGGTAGAGACAGGAGACGCGTTTTATCCATGAACCCAAAACTCTGGCGCCGGTCACGGACTTGAGAAGACAGTCTTTCCTTGGTGTTTAATCATGTGGGGATGGCTGCTTGATTATTCACCCACGTTTCAGAGGTGTCTGATCATGTGGGGATGCCTGCCTTGGTCCTTCACCCTTAGCGGCAAGCACTGCTTTTCTGGGGGGCAAGCATCTCCCACCCCTTCTCTCAGTATCTCTACCCCTTTTCCACTTTCCTGGGGGGCAAGCACCCCCCACCCCTTCTCTCCGTGTCTCTACCCTCTCTTTTCTCTGGACTTGCCTCGTTCACTATAGGCAACTTTCCACTCTCCATTCCTTCTTCTTCTCCCTTAGAATGTGTTCTCAAGAACCTCTTCAACTGTAACCTGACCTAAAGTCTAAGCATCTTATTTTCTTCTGCAACACAGCTTGACCCCAATATAAACTCGACAGTGGTTCCAAACAGCCAGAAAATAGCACTTTCAATTTTTCCATCCTACAAGATCTAGATAATTCTTGTCATAAAATGGCCAAACGGTCTGAGGTTCCTGACGTCCAGGCATTCTTTTACACATCAGTCCCTCCCTAGTCTCTGTTCCCAATGCAACTTGTCCCAAATCTTGCTTCTTTCCCTCCTGCCTGTCCCCTCAGTCCCAACCCCAAGCATCACTGAGTCTTTCCAATCTTCCTTTTCTACACACTCATCTGACCTCTCCCCTCCTCCCTAGGCTGCTCCTCACCAGGCTGAGCCAGGTCCCAGTTCTTCCTCAGCCTCTGCTCCTCCACCCTATAACTGTTTTATCACCTCCTCTCCTCACAACCGGTCCGGCTTACAGTTTCGTTCCATGACTAGCCTGCCCCCATCTGCCCAGCAATTTCCTCTTAAAAAGGTGGCTGGAGCTAAAGGCATAGTCAAGGTTAATGCTCCTTTTATTTATCTAACCTCTCCCAAATCAGTTAGCATTCATGCTCTTTTCATGAAATATAAAAACCCAGCCCAGTCCATGGCCCATTTGGCAACAACCCTTAGATGCTTTACCGCCCTACACCCATAGGGGCCAGAAGACTGTCTTATTCTCAATATGCATTTTATTACCCAATCTACTTCCAACATTACATAAAGCTCCAAAAATTAAATTCCAGCCCTCAAACCCCACAAGAGGACTTAATTAACCTTGCCTTCAAGGTGTACAATAATAGAGTTGAGGCAGCCAAATAGCAACGTATTTCTGAGTTGCAATTCCTTGCCTCCACTGTGAGACAAACCCCAGTCACATCTCCAGCACATAAGAACTCCAAATGCCTGAACCGCAGCAGCCAGGGGTTCCTCCAGAACCTCCTCCCCCAGGAGCTTGCTCCAAGTGCTGGAAATCTGACCACTGGGCCAAGGAATGCCCACAGTCCAGAATTATTCCTAAGCCATGTTCCATCTGTGTGGGACCCCACTAAAAATCAGACTGTTCAGCTCACCTGGCAGCTACTCCCAGAGCTCCTGGAACTCTGGCCCAAGGCTCTCTGACGGACTCCTTCCCAGATCTTCTCAGCTTAGTGGCTGAAGACTGACGCTGTCCGATCGCCTCGGGAGCCACCTAGACCATCCCTGATGCCAAGCTTTGGGTAACTCTCACAGTGGAGGGTAAGTCTTTACCCTTCTTAATCAATACGGAGGCTACCCATTCCACATTACCTTCTTTTCAAGGGCCTGTTTCCTTTGCCTCCATAACGGTTGTGGGTATTGACGGCCGGGCTTCTAAACCTCTTAAAACTCCCCAACTTTGGTGCCAACTTGGACAATATTATTTTATGCATTCCTTTTTAGTTATCCCACCTGCCCAGTTCCCTTATTAGGCCAAGATATTTTAACTAAATTATCTGCTTCCCTGACTATTCCTAGGCTACAGCCACACTTCACTGTCACCCTTTGCCTCAGTTCAAAACCTCCTTCGCATCTTCCCCTTGTATCTCCCCACCTTAATCCACAAGTATAGGACACTTCTACTCCGTCTTTGGCGATAGATGATGCACCCCTTACCATCCCATTAAAACCTAATCACCCTTACCCAATGCCAATATCCCATCCCACAGCACACTTTAGAAGGATTAAAGCCTGTTATCACTTGCCTGTTACAGCATGACCTTTTGTTTTTATTTTATTTTTTATTTTTAGAGACAGAGTCTTGCTCTGTCACCCAGGTTGAAGTGCACTGGTACAATCTTGGCTCGCTACAAGCTCCGCTTCCTAGGTTCACACCATTCTCCTGCCTCAGCCTCCCGAGTAGCTGGGACTACAGGCACCTGCCACCACGCATGGCTAATTTTTTGCATTTTTAGTAGAGACGGGGTTTCACTGTGTTAGCTAGGATGGTCTCGATCTCCTGACCTCATGACCCACCCACCTTGGCCTCCCAAAGTGCTTGGATTACAGGCGTGAGCCACCGAGCTCGGCCTACAGCATGGCCTTTTAAAGCCTATAAATTCTCCTTACAATTCCCCACTTTACCTGTTCAAAACCAGACAGGTCTTACAGGTTACTTCAGGATCTGTGCCTTATAAACCAAATTGTCTTGCCTATCCACCCCATGGTGCCAAAGCCATATACTCTCCTATCTGCAATACCTCCCTCCACAACCCCTCCACAACCCATTATTCTATTCTGGACAAACCTAGCTGACCCCATAAATCCTAAATCTTTTCCCCACTCCTCTTTCCGTTCCTTATAAACAGCCCTAAAAGCTGCTCCCACACTAGCTCTGCCTAACTCATCCCAACCTTTTTCATTACACACGGCCAAAGTACAGGGCTGTGTGGTTGAAATTCTTACACAGGGACCAGGACCACGCCCTGTGGCCTTTTTATCCAAACAACTTGACCTTACTGTTTTAGCCTAGCCCTCATGTCTGCATGCAGCAGCTGCTGCTGTTTTAATACTTTTAGAGTCCCTCAAAATCACAAACTATGCTCAACTCACTCTCTACAGTTCTCATAACTTCTAAAATCTATTTTCGTCCTCACACCTAACACATATACTTTCTGCCCTCTGGCTCCTTCAGCTATACTCTCTCTTTGTTGACTCTCCCACTATTACCATTTTTCCTGACCCGGACTTCAATCCGGCCTTCTACATTATTCCTGATACCACACCTGACCTCCATGAGTATCTCTCTGATCCATCTGATATTCACTCCATTTCCCCATATTTCCTTCTTTCCTGTTCCTCACCCTGATCACACTTGGCTTATTGACGGCAGTTCCACCAGGCCTAATCGCCACTCACCAGCAAAGTCAGGCTATGCTATAGTATCTTCCACACCTATCATTGAGGCTACCCTACCGCTCTGCCCCACTCCACTACATCTCAGCAAGCCAAACTCATTGCCTTAACTTGAGCCCTCACTCTTGCATGTCAATATGTAATACTGACTCTAAATATGCCTTCCATATCCTGCACCACCATGCTGTTATATGAACTGAAAGAGGTTTTCTCACTACACAAAAGTCCTCCATCATTAATGCCTCTTTAATAAAACCTCTTTTCAAGACTGCGTTACTTCCAAAGGAAGCTGGAGTCATTCACTGCAAGGGCCATCAAAAGGCATCATATCTCATTGCTCTAGGCAACACTTATGCTGATAAGGTGGCTAAAGAACACCTTTATCCCTTCTGATAGACATAATTCCTCAGTTTGGCCTTCCCACCTCTATACAGTCCAATAACAGACCGGCCTTTACTAGTCAAATCACCCAAGCAGTTTCTCAGGCTCTTGGTATTCAGTGGAACCTTCATATCCCTTATCATCCTCAATCTTCAGGAAAGGTAGAATGGACTAATTGTCTTTTAAAGACACATCCCACAAACCTCAGCCTCCAACTTAAAAAGGATTGGATAGTAATTTTACTTCTTGCCCTTCTCAGAATTAGAGCCTATCCTCAAGATGCTACAGGGTACATTCAATTTGAACTTGTATACAGACTTACTTTCTTGCTCGGCCCCAGCCTCATCCCAGATGCCAGCCCTCTAGGCAACTAAATTCCAGTCCTCCAACAGGCTAGACAGGAAATTTGCCAGGTTGCTAATCTTCTCTTGCCTACTCCAGATTCTCAGCCATATGAAGACGCCCCAGCTGGACGATCAGTTCTTGTTAAGAATCTGACCCCTCAAACTCTACAACCTCAATGGATCAGACCCTACTTAGTCATCTGTAGTACCCCAACTGCTGTCTGCCTGCAGGATCCTCCCCACTGGGTTCACTGCTCCAGAATAAAGCTGCATTCGTCAGACAGACAGCCTAATCTCTCCTCTTCCTCCTGGAAGTCGCCAGTACTCTCCCCTACTTCCCTTAAACTCACTCACATTTCTGAAGAACAGTAATAATCCTTATGACCCTAATACATCCCTTCATTCTCTTAGTTCTGTTGGTCCTTACCCTACTTTTTGCAACAGGGCTTTACACAGTCACCCCCACTACTTGGACTGAACCCCCAAAACTAGTTATCCCTATTATCTTCTGTCTAGTCATACTCTTATTCATCGTTCTCAACAACTCATAAATGCCCTACTCTTGTTTACACTGCTGGTTTACACTGTTTCTCCAAGCCATCACAGCTGATATCTCCTGGTGCTATCCCCAAGCCGCCACTCTTAACTCCCTCTTAGAGTGGATAGATGATCTTTGCTGACAGGGCACCCTCCAATACTTTCACCCTGATGAAGTTCTATTCTTTACTTTTATACTCACTCTTATTCTCATTCCATTTTTATGCCACCCTCTACTTCTCCCCAGCTATCTCCAACACACGATCAATCTTACTCATTCTCTCCTAGCTGTTTCTAATCCCTTCTTAGCAAACAATTGCTGGCTTTGCATTTCCCTTTCTTCCAGCACCTACACAGCTGTCCCTGCCCTACATACAGACTGGGCAACATCTCCTGTCTCCCTACATCTCCGAACTTCCTTTAACAGCCCTCACCTTTACCCTCCTGAAGAACTTCTTTACATTCTAGACAGGTCCAGCAAGACCTCCCCAGACATTTCACATCAGCAAGCCGCCGCCCTCCTCTGCACTTACTTAAAAACCATTTATCCTTACATCAACTCTACTCCCCCCATATTTGGACCCCTCACAACACAAACTACTATTCCTGTGGCTGCTCCTTTATGCATCTCTTGGAAAAGACCCACTGGAATTCCCTGGGTAACCTTTCACCTTCTCGATGTGCCTTCACTCCTCATCTCCAAAGCTCAACTATACACAT
Source organism: Rhinopithecus bieti (assembly GCF_001698545.2). Classification (NCBI taxonomy): domain Eukaryota; kingdom Metazoa; phylum Chordata; class Mammalia; order Primates; family Cercopithecidae; genus Rhinopithecus; species Rhinopithecus bieti. Next base: position 10,874 of record NW_016809163.1, on the reverse strand, counting down.
CACTGAAACAACTGGAGCCTTCCAGCTCCATATCACAGACAAGCCCTCTACCAGTACTGGTGAACTTAAAAACATTAGCAGTAATTATTGCTCAGGAAGACACTTACCCTGTATTTCACTCCATCCTTGGCTACCTTCCCCTTGCTCGTCAGACTCTCCTCTCAGGGCTTCTTCTTGTTTACGTATACCCAGCCCCCATAAATAATAGCAAAAGGTTGCTCGTAGATACTCAACATTTTCTCATACACCATGAAAATTGAACCTCCCCCTCTATGCAGTTACCCCATCCGTCCCCATGACAACCTCTGATGGCTGCCGCCCTAGCTGGATCACTAGGAGTTTGGGTACAAGCACCCCTTTCAGCACTCCTTCTCATCTTTTTACTTTTCATCTCCAGTTTTGCCTCACACAAGGTCTCTTCTTCCTCTGTGGATCCTCTACCTACATGTGTCTACCTGCTAATTGGTCAGGCACATGCACACTAGTTTGCCTTACTCCCAAAATTCAATATGCAAATGGGACCGAAGAGCTCCCTGTTACCCTCATGACACCGACGCCACAAAGAAGAGTTATTCCACTAATTCCCTTGCTTGTTGGTTTAGGACTTTCTGCCTCCACTATTGCTCTCGGTACTGGAATAGCAGGCATTTCAACCTCTGTCACGACCTTCCGTAGACTCTCTAATGACTTCTCTGCTAGCATCACAGACATATCACAAACTTTATCAGTCCTCCAGGCCCAACTTGACTCCTTAGCTGCAGTTGTCCTCCAAAACCGCCAAGGCCTTGACTTCCTCACTGCTGAAATAGGAGGACTCTGTATAGTTTTAAATGAAGATTGTTGTTTTTACCTAAATCAAT
>NW_016809163.1:5116-10005 GCF_001698545.2 Rhinopithecus bieti | reverse complement strand
TTTTAAATGAAGAGTGTTGTTTTTACCTAAATCAATCTGGCCTGGTGTATGACAACATAAAAAAAACTTCAGGATAGAGCCCAAAAACTTGCCAACCAAGCAAGTAATTATGCAGAACCTCCTTGGACACTCTCTAATTGGATGTCCTGGGTCCTCCCAATTCTTAGTCCTTTAAAACCTATTTTTCTCCTTTCTTTTATTCAGACCTTGTATCTTCTATTTAGTTTCTCGATTCATCCAAAACCATATCCAGGCCATCACCAATCATTCTACATGACAAATGCTCCTTCTGACAGCCCCATAATATCACCCCTTACCACAAAATCCTCCTTCAACTTGACCTCTCCCACTCTAGGTTCCCATGCTGTCCCTAATCCTGCTAGAAGCGGCCCTGAGAAACATTGCCCATTATCTCTCCATGCCACCCCCCAAAAAATTTTCACTGCCCCAACACTTCAATACTGTTTTATGTTATTTTTCTTATTAATATAAGAAGGCAGGAATGTCAGGCCTCTGAGCCCAAGCTAAACCATCGTGTCCCCTATGACCTGCACCTATATGTCCAGATGGCCCAAAGCAAGTGAAGAATCACAAAAGAAGTGAAAATGGCCGGTTTCTGCCTTAACTGATGACATTCCACCATAAAAGAAGTGAAAGTGGCCAGTCTCTGCCTTAACTGATGACATTACCTTGTGAAATTCCTTCTCCTGGCTCATCCTGGCTCAAAAGCTCCCCCACTGAGCACCTTGTGACCCCCTGCCCCTGCCCGCCAGAGAACAACCCCCTTTGACTGTAATTGTCCACTACCCACCCAAATCTTATAAAATGGCCCCACCCCTATCTCCTTTCACTGACTCTTTTTTTGGATTCAGCCTGCCTGCACTCAGGTGATTAAAAAGGTTTATTTCTCACATAAAGACTGCTTGGTGATCTCTTCACACAGACGCAAGTGAAACTTAGTTTTTGGGAAAAGAAAGAATTATACTGCAAGTTTCCAAGGTCACAACTGCAATCATAGAGGAGAAGAGGAACCAAAAATTTACTACATTAGTTCTCCATGAATACTGTAACAAATCACCATGAACTTTGTGACCTAAAATAATACACTGTGACTTAAAATAATATATATTCATTGTTTTGTCATGCTTTTAAGGCCCAGAAAAGGCCTGGGCAATACTCTTGTTGGGCTTTTGCTACATCCCAGCCTTTGTATAAGGGCACTGGCTTTTAATATTTAACTTAACCACTCAGACAGTACTGAAACAGTTGTTATGGAGGCCTACGATAGTGAGACCTGGCCTGCCACAATCATATTGCTTTTTCTTCTCTGCTTCAAATTTTCCTCTGCCTCTGTCTTATCAGAATGCTATGATTAAAGACCCATCAGGATAATTAAAAATAATTTCTCCATCTCAAGGTCTTAACTAATGACATCTGCAAAGGTCCTTTTCTACATATCATGTCCCAGCGACAGGGAGCTGCTATTGATGGGGCCATTATTGGCCTACTTAGAGCCACTCTTGAAAGTCAAGGACACAATTATATCTAAGATTAAACTACAATCAAAACAAAAGATGTTATACCCACATATAATCCATAAAATCCTAGGAGAAATAAAGACATACTCATTTGCAGACATTATTTACTCAAATGGGACAAAGATATTAGAACTATTTGGTAAGGAATTGGTAATTATTTATAATTAGTGTCATAAAAGCTCTCACAGAATAATGAGAGATGATGAGTACTTTTAGTAGAGAGATTAAAATATTGGAAATAATATAATGGAAATGCTAGAAGTGAAATAAACAAAATAATAAAGATGAAGAATGGCATTAAAATGCTCAAGTAGAATCAAACAGATGAGAAAATCATTTTTCTTTAGTATAGTTTAGTAGACATTGTCTAAAATGAAACATAAAGAGAAAAAAGAGTTGGGAAAGAAAGAACAGAACATCCAGAGCTATAGAATAATGTCAAATGTTCCAACGTATGCATCATTGGAAACCCAGAAGAATAAAGAGTTAACATGACAGAAGAAATACATGATAAAGTAGCAATAAACATTTTGGAAAATTAAGGATACAATAAATGAATTATATATTAAATAACACAAATTCTATACCACCTTTACCAGAAATTAGAGGAGGATGGAACTTTTCGTAATGTGTTTTATGATAACAGCCTTAAACTAATATCAAAGAGATACAAAGGTATTACAAAAAAAGAATAATATGGATGAATATTCCTCACGAGCAAAGAAGCAAACACACTCACCAAAATATTAACCATTCAAGTCTGGCTCTATGCATATATATAATATAATGTGTCTATATTCACTTTGTTCCAGTATTATGACAATCAAAAATCAATCAACGCAGTGTATCGTATTCATAGACCAAATAAGAAAAAATGATAAATTAAATAGATGTTTAAAAAAAAACTTTTACTGGCCAGGCACAGTGGCTCAGGCCTGTAATCCCAGCACTTTGAGAGGCCAAGGCGGGTGGATCCTCTGAGTTTGGGAGTTCGAGACCAGCCTGATCAACATGGACAAACCCCATCTCTACTAAAAATACAAAATTAGCTGGGTGTGGTGCTGCATGCCTGCAATTCCAGCTACTCGGGAGGCTGAGGCAGGAGGATTGCTTGAACCCAGGAGGCAGAGGTTGCGGCGAGCCAAGATCGGGCCATTGCACTCTACCCTGGGCAAGAAGAGTGAAACTCTGTCTCAAAAAAAAAAAAAAAAAAGAAAGTGACCATCCATTTATAAATTGAAAAATAAGTTTTAACAAACTAGGAAAAGAAGATAAATTATTTAACTTACTAGAGGACATCTAAAAAATATCTAATTAATGTAATACATAATGGTGGAATATTTAATGCTTTCTCTTTAAGATTAAGAAAAAAAGGCAAGACTTGGCCGGGCGCAGTGGCTCACACCTGTAATCTCAGCACTTTGGGAGGCTGAGACAGGTGAATCACGAGGTCAGGAGATCGAGACCATCCTGGCTGACATGGTGAAACCCCGTCTCTACTAAAAATACAAAAAATTGGCAGGGCGCCATGGCAGGCGCCTGTAGTCCCAGCCACTCTAGAGGCTGAGGCAGGAGAATGGCGTGAACCCAGGAGGCGGAGCTTGCAGTGAGGCAAGATCGCGCCACTGCCCTCCAGCCTGGGCCAAAGTGTGAGATTCTGTCTCAAAAAAAAAAAAAGGAAAAAGGCAAGAATGTTCTTAACTATGGATGTTCTTAATTATAATGATCCATAGGCTCATTATACTCGAAGCATTCAGTAGGTCAATAAGGCAAGAAAAATAATGAAAAATACATATTAGGAAGAAATGCAACTATCTGTGTTCACTGAAAACAATATTTTAGCCATCCTGAAAGAATATACAAAACTAATTAGTTCTTGGAACTAATTAGTGAATTTAGCAAAGTGAAAGGGCACAAGGTCTACATACAAAAATATTGTCACTTTTTTTAACTATACTTTTGTTTCTGTTGACCATCTCCCTCCTTCACTTATCCATTTGTGAAAAAATGTTATGTAGATTTATTACTTGAAGACAAGAATACAATGTGACTACAAATGTGATTGTCTATACAATAAATAATAGACAAGCAATGACCAACCACCCACAAACTCTGAGGAAAATTGTATGATTGGCTACTGATGATGATGCATGTGGTAGGTAGAAATTGGCCAAGATATCTATATCCTAATCATTGAAACTATGAATATGTTATCTTATATGGCAAAAGGAACTTGGCAAATGTGACTAAGATTAAAATCCTTGGAATCAAGAGATTATCCTGGATTATTCCAATGGACTCAATCTAGTCACAGAGACCCTTAAACCAAAAATAGGCAAAACAAGCAAACAAACAAACAAACAAAAAAAAAAACAAGAAACAAAAAAACCTCATGACTGAAAGCAGAAGAGGCATGTGATAGAATGAGAGGTTAGAAGAGAAAAATCAAAGCATGAGAAGGACTCCACCAATTATTGGTGACTTTGGAGACAGAGGCAAAGGATCACAAACCACTTTATGAGTCCTTTGGAAGTTGAGATTGATTTTCAGCCAATAGCCAACAAGGAAATCACAGTCCTACAACAGCATGGAGCTTTGCAATAATCTAAATAACTTCGGAAGGAGATTGTTCCCCATGACTTCCGGAAAGGGGCTGTGTTCCCAGTCTGTGGTATTTTGTATGATAGCCCTAGCAGACTAATACACATGGTATCTAAAACTCAAGTATATAAAAGCAATACAAAAGAGGGCTACTTATAGTTGAAGTTTTGGCACTGTAGGTTTTTTTGTTTCCTTCAAATGGAGACAATACGTGTATTTACATTAAAGCCTCTTAGAGGAGCTCCGGATATAAAATAAGCACCAGATAAGCATTATTTACCACTGTTGCTGTTGTATACAGTGATCACTAACACTAATACTCCTCATCCTACCTCTTTTTTCCTACTATTTTAACTTGGATGCAATTTACTTCATTTTCTTCATTAACTGTTCTGACTAAAAATGCCAATGCTATGTTGGATACATGTGGTAAAAGCAGATAACCTTATATTTTCCTTGATCTTAGAGGAAAACCATTTGGTCTTTTATCATTGAATAAAACGTTGGTTGTAGGTTTTTCATAAGTGGACTTCATTATATTGAGGTAGCTGCCTTCTGTTCCTAGTTTAAGTGCTTTTAAATTATAAAGCATTGTTGATTTTTTCAAATTATTTTCTGCATAATTTGACAAAATTTAACCTTCTTTCATGATAATAACTCTAACCAACTTAAGAATAGAAGGAAGGTACATCAACACAACAATGGCTATATAGGAGAATCATAGCTAATATTATATTCAATGGTGAAAAA
>NW_016809163.1:0-1401 GCF_001698545.2 Rhinopithecus bieti | reverse complement strand
TTTTTTTAAAAAAAATAAGTGCAGTATAAAAGCATCTCTCTAGCACCATCAGGCTTTTTCTCTCTGTATTTTGATGTAAATTTCGCTATTTGATTTTCACCTGAGTTGTTTTTTTAATTTGCAAATTAAGGTTATTTAGCTGACCACTGCCGAGGTTATCAAGAATCTGAAAATGTCAGATAGTAAAAAAAATGGAGGGGGTAGGGAGGGGTCTTTATAAATCTATACAATGTAATTCCTTCAGCATGCCTAATACATCTATGTATTTGTGTTGTGTACAATATGTGTCACTATTAAAAATACACAAAAGAGCTCTAATTAATTGGCTTAAAGAAAAATAAAAGCGCTTAAATCAGATACTAAAAAAGAAAAGACTAATCAAATCCTTTTCAAGTTTATGTAACTTAAGTGAAATCTTTAATAAATAAGCTAGCTTTAAAATTATTGCTGGGCATGGTGGCTCAAGCCTGTAATCCCAGCACTTTGGGAGGCCGAGGTGGGTGAATCACCTAAGGTCATGAGTTCAAGACCAGCCTGGCCAAGATGGTGAAACCATGTCTGTACTAAAAATACAAAAATTAGCCTGGCACAGTGGTAGGTGCCGGTAATCCCAGCTACTCAGGAGGCTGAGGCAAGAGAATCGCTTGAACCTGGGAGGCAGAGGTTGGAGTGAGCCGAGATCGCACCACTGCACTCCAGCCTGGATGATAGCGTGAGACTGTCTCAAAAAATAATAATAACAATAATAATAATGATAAATAAATAAAATAATTGGTAAAGTAGGCCTGGCACAGTGGCTCATGCCTGTAATCCCAGCACTTCTGGTAGCCGAAGCAGGCAGATCACCTGGGGTCAGGAGTTGGAGACCAACCTGGCCAACATGGTGAAACCCTGCCTCTACTAAGAATACAATAATTAGCCAGGCTTGATGGTGGGCACCTGTAATCCCAGTACTCAGGAGACTGAGGCAGGAGAATCACTTGAACCCGGGAGATGGAGGTTGTAGTTGTCAGGCCTCTGAGCCCAAGCTAAGCCATCATATCCCCTGTGACCTGCACGTACACATCCAGATGGCTGGTTCCTGCCTTAACTGATGACATTCCACCACAAAAGAAGTGAAAATGTCCTGTTCCTGCCTTAACTGATGACATTACCTTGTGAAATTCCTTCTCCTGGCTCATCCTGGCTCAAAAATCCCCACTGAGCACCTTGTGTCCCCACCCCTGCAGAGAACAACCCCTTTGACTGTAATTTTCCTTTACCTACCCAAATCCTATAAAACAGCCCCATCCCTATCTCCCTTCCTGATTCTCTTTTCCGACTCAGCCCTCCTGCACCCAGGTGAAATAAACAGGCTTGTTGCTCACACAAAGCCAGTATGGTGGTCTCTTCACATGGACG
>NW_016809162.1:0-1491 GCF_001698545.2 Rhinopithecus bieti | reverse complement strand
AATGTTTTACCTTCAGATTCATTCAAGACAATAGGCCATCTCATACCTCCTTCAGGTTTTGTTGTTGTTGTTACTAGTGATAATACCAGACAATCCTTGAAAGTGGATGTTTGTTATGTCACTTCAAGATATTGTAGGGAGCATGTCCAGGAGGGCTGATAGTGAAGATGACCACTGCTAAAGGTAAGAATTAAAAGAAGCATTGATAATTTGACATAGTTATAGGTTACCAAACTTTTGAAAAATCTTAGAAATTTGTCTTGCCAGTTGGCTTTACTGCAATCAGTTTCTTTTATCTGAGGTAAAATGTACTCAAAACTCACACATTAAAAGGATGTAAAACAGGCAAAAGAAGATAGCATTTAACTGCTATTCATCTAAAATATATATTCCTATGTACAGAGAGCCTGGACAGTGTCAAATGAAACAAGCAATTAGTCTCTTTCTAACAGTAAGCAGTTCAAACTGTAACATCATGCCAGCCGTGATTAAGAATGATACAGCACATCATCATTGTCAACACTATTCAGCCAATGTAAACCTTAGTTAGAAATGCACTTGTCAGAGAAAAATGTGTCTTTGATTTCTATTACGCTTTCCCAGTAATTGCTGTCATCAGTGGCAGGTTATTATTACAGTTGAATAGAGTTTCAGTAATTACTTTTGCACAGATTCTAACAGCTTTTAGATTGAAGGATATTCTGACAATTTGAATACTCTTGACAACAATTACCTTTTTCCTGGTGAATATTGATTCAGTAAAATTAAAAATTAATTCTGTTCATAGGAAACATTAATGTATGTCACTGGTAAGTGGACTGATATTTTAAAAATGTGTAAATTGAACAATGACTTTGAAATTTTAAAGTTTCATTTCTCTTAAGTATTTCTGAAAATCAGCATTGAAAGGGATACAGATTATGGTGCCTAGATTAATATTAAATGATGTGGAATGATTGAAAGAAGTCTTCAATTCAATTACTACTAAAAAATCTAATGCACTGTCATGCTGGAAGAAAATGCGTGTATTGGAAGAGCACAGACATAATTATGAATATATGCATGCCTGTTTTTACCTAATGCATATGGCTATAAATGACTTTGGTAAATGGAGAGCAAAGTACATGTACATTCCTGCTATTTTGCAAAGTAAAAATATGTTTCTATGAGATTTACATTTTATGACATAAAAATCGTCTGCTTATAGGAAGTCAAGTGGAGAATTGATGCAATTAAACAGAGCATTTAGGATTAAATTGCTTTGATTCAAGACTTTGAAAAATTCAGATAATGAAGACCACAAAATGTGCTATGTAAAGCATCAAGATAATCACTTTAATTCTGTATTTAGTTTTATAGTCACATACTTAAGGATGTCCAAGCTATAGTAATATTTGAAATATTCTTAACATATTAACTAATGGAAGTAAACATCACTGAGCTGTCACTTGTAAATATGGACAAGAAATAAAAAGTAAATAATAGTTTACA
>NW_016809161.1:0-1703 GCF_001698545.2 Rhinopithecus bieti | reverse complement strand
TCTCCATCCTACTTAGAGGGCCTAGTCAAAGATTCCTGCTTGACTATTTGTTATAAAGTAATGTTATCTTTATCAAAAACACATGAAAACATGTCCACTAAAATTTCTGTTCTTGGTGGATTTTGGAGACGTGTTAACAGTCCATTGTTTAGGAACTTAACTCTGACCAGGATCAAGAGAATGTCAGAGAGTGAAAACAAATAAGAGTTAGATAGAAGATTTAAAAAAACAACTTAACAAAGCCAGTATCGTTACTGGAATATATCCAATCTTAAAATATCTACAAGTATAATTTAAGGGTATCCATTCATTATTGTGTGACATATTGTGAACTAGGAATTTGAAGGCTTTGAGTTAAAGGTAACAAGGAAGCCAGGTGTCATTTACAAATGCAAATATAAGAGTATGACCCTATAACTAAAGAATGAATGGGGCTGGTAGAGAGAAAAGTGAAGACAGATGAGAGAATTCAACTTTTTACATGCCCAGTTTTTGCCCTGCTGGCCTGGTATGCCTATAAAAGAGCTCATATATTCAGATTTACCCTTTCTTGTTTTCTACTCCAATTTAGTAGAGGAGGTTGGGGAATCTTCTGTCTATCACGTGGGATTAACTCAGATATCTGACATTTTGAGGGCATTAATATATAATTAAATCAGTGCATTTTTACACTGCTGATGGAAATGTAAACTAGTACAACCACTATGGAAAACAGTTTGGAGACTCCTTAAAGGACTAAAAGGAGAACTACCATTTGATTCAGCAATCCCACCACTATCTACCAGAGGAAAAGAAATAATTATATGAAAAGACACTTGCACATGCATTTTATAGCGGCACAATTCACCATTGCAAAATATAAAACCTGCCCAAACACCCATCATAGGAAGAAAATTTTCCTCTGTCTATCTATCTATCTATCTATCTATCTATCTCACATTTTTATTACCATGGTGTGTGGCCAAATACCATATATTCTCACAAGTGGGTGCGAAACTATGAGGATGTAAAGGTGTAAAATGAACTCTGGGGACTCAGGGGAAGGGAGGGATGAGGGTGATGGATCAGAAACTACACATTGGGTTCAGTGTACGTTATTTGGTTTAAAGGTGCACCAAAATCTCAGAAATCATTACTCAAAAACTTATACATGTAACCAAACACCATCTGTTCTCCCTAAGCTATTGAAATAATGAAAAAAAAAAAAAAATTGGTGTCTTTGCACAGGGACAATGCCACAAGGCTGTTAATCATGTAATGACCATGTTTCATAAGTCCATGTGTCTCTCTAATACTTATGCCATGACTGAATTGGAAGAGAAAAGTGAGAACTGTATACTCCAGAAATAATTGCTTCATTGTCTCTTTAAACAACTGTATATGACTGATGCTCAAACAGCTTATTCAATATCTCAAACAATTATCTATGTCTGGAACATATCAAACATGACTAGCCAGGGTCTGCTCAGAAAACAAATCCCTGCATTCTCAATCTAAAACCAATTGTAAATGATGGCCCTTAATTTCTGTACTTCCATGAAGCTCATCTACCTATTAAGTAAACTTAACTGCTCCTTTTACTCTCATTATCTGAGCCATGTTGAGATTTCCATAGCAGAAGTTAGAGACTTTTAGTTGGATGGATCTACAATCTCAGGCTGTGAAAATTTTCAAAGCATGAAACTTGATTTATTTATTTGTCT
>NW_016809160.1:0-1488 GCF_001698545.2 Rhinopithecus bieti | reverse complement strand
GCCTGTAATCCCAGCACTTTGGGAGGCCGAGACAGGCGGATCATGAGGTCAGGAGATCGAGACCATCCTGGCTAACACGGTGAAACCTCGTCTCTACTAAAAAATACAAAAGGCCGGGCGCGGTGGCTCAAGCCTGTAATCCCAGCACTTTGGGAGGCCGAGACGGGCGGATCATGAGGTCAGGAGATCGAGACCATCCTGGCTAACACGGTGAAACCTCGTCTCTACTAAAAGAATACAAAAAACCAGCCGGGCGAGGTAGCGGGCGCCTGTAGTCCCAGCTCCTGGAGGCTGAGGCAGGAGAATGGCGTGAACCCGGGAGGTGGAGCTTGCAGTGAGCTGAGATCCGGCCACTGCACTAGAGCCTGGGCGGCAGAGAAAGACTCCGTCTCACAAAAAAAAAAAAAAAAAAAAAAAGGGCATCTCTAGAAAGCCCATGTTCATTTACATTTAGCTAATTGACAAGTTATGATACAATCCACAATTTGGGAAAGGGTATTCACACACAGGATATACATGAAAGCGACCTTAGAACATACTAGAGCAATGGGAAAACAAATGCAAACCAAGTCATCTGGGTTGTCACCATGCTAACTGGATATATAACCCAGGCCGGGTACGGTGGCTCATTCCTGTAATCCCAGCACTTTGGGAGGCCGAGACAGGCAGATCACAAGGTGAGGAGTTTGAGACCAGCTTGACCAACATGGTGAAACCCCATCTCTACTAAAAATACAAAAATTAGCTGGACATGGTGGTGCACAACTGTAATCCCAGCTACTCAGGAGGCTGAGGCAGGAGAATTGTTTCAATTTGGGAGGCAGAGGTTGCGGTGAGCCAAGATCGCGCCACTGCACTGCAGACTGGGCAACAGAGCCAGACTGTCCCCCCCCAAAAAACAAAAAGGCTATGTAACCCAATAGAAATAGGTGATTCAATTGTCCTGCTAAGAAATTTGAAGATTGAAAGTCCAAAGCAATGATTTTAGAAGATCTTATTAACAGTAGAAGCAAATAACAGGAGGCTACTTAAAACTCTTTGGGCTAATGCTAAAAACAGATATTTATACTCTGTAGAGCTACAGATCTATCTGTTTTACTCTACTTTCTCTATTTTAATGCTGTTTTTCAAATTGCATCGACGCATGCTTTCAAGTCTGGGTTCAGATCAAAGGAGGACTCTGGCTGGCTCAATAGGCCAATTAGCTGACATTTTATAAACAGCATGTGACTTCATTAGAGGACATCACCAAGTCTCTAAGAGTTCATAATGCTATTCTTCTAGGAAGTGACTTACTCTAAGGAATGCTGTCATATCTCTGTATTGGCATCTCTTCTTGGCCCCAATCTGGTTAATAACTACAATTATGCTTTGGTCATTTCAACAGGTCTGAGCTTTGTCAGACCTTATCCCTATTATGTGCCTTCATGCCTCCCTGGACTACTGCAATAGGTTCCTAATTGGTCTCCCTGTCGTCAATCTCAACAC
>NW_016809159.1:0-1718 GCF_001698545.2 Rhinopithecus bieti | reverse complement strand
CCGGGTTCACGACATTCTCCTGCCTCAGCCTCCTGAGTAGCTGGGACTACAGGAGCCTGCCACAGTGCCCACTAATTTTTTGTATTTTCAATAGAGACGGGGTTTCACGGTGTTAGCCAGAATGGTTTCAATCTCCTGACCTCATGATCTGCCCGCTTCAGCCTCCCATAGTGCTGGGATTACAGGCGTGAGCCACCATGCCCGGCCTTAATTCTGCTTCTAAGCAGCTGCTGGCAGAGGGAGAGGGGGTGCCACATGAAAACTTATTTTTAAAAGGAAGCTGCAATTAAATGACATTTTTAAAACCACCAATTAAACATGCATGGTACTAGCAAGCTTGGTGGTCACCAGGCCCTAAACATCAGAAATGCAGTGTAATTTCTGGAGTGAGTAGTTAACTCATGTTCAGCTTAGAAAAAGAACCGATTTTAGTAGGTAAATTGTTAGTGTTCAACATATCTGATAGCTACATCTTGCCAATTTTAGAATTAAAAGAAAATTGTCAATTCATTTAATGCTAAAATGAACTATTAGCTAAGATTTGATATTTGGAGGATATCAGGCCATTTCCATTTTTTAGAAATTGGAGACATATGTAATTCTGCAAGTAAAGTAGTAATCTTTTGCTAAAAATTACATCAAAAAAGTAAACTAAGTTTGCCTCAAAAGAAAGGATGATAATTACTTAAGGGAAATTATTTGAATATTGATTTAATCTTCAGGGCTGAACTTTATGACACCGCCAATATTTATTTTTAACCCACAAAAAATGGCATTTTCATATGTTTTCATCTATTAAATTGGTAGGTTATTCTCTGGCTCAGTCCATAAAAATTTCTTCAACTATTTTGCAAATAAAAGTAGTGTTCAAGTGTCATTAATTTTCAAAGGCAACACTAGATGGCAGTAAACACACAAAAGTTGTGACAGACATGACAGTTCTCAGAATACAGTAGTGATCATTTTTGTCTTTACTCAATTTCATCTGTACTAAATCAAGCTTTAAAAAAAATGAAGAATCAGGGCTAGATGTGGTGGTTCACACCTGTAATCCCAGCACTTTGGGAGGCCGAAGCAGGCAGATCACTTGAGGTCAGGAGTTTGAGATCAGCCTGGCCAAAATGGTGAAACCCCGTCTCTACTAAAAATACAAATATTAGCCAAGCATGGTGGTGTGCACCTGTAATCCCAGCTACTTGGAAGGCTAAGCCATGAGAATTGCTTGAACCCAGGAGGCAGAGGATGCCGTGAGCCAAGATCGTGCCACTGTACTCCAACCTGGGTGACAGAGCAAGACTCTGTCTGAAAAACAAACAAACAAAAAAAAAAACAGAAGAAGAAGAATCAGAAACCTACGTAAAAAATAAAGTGAACTGGCTTTGGAAGTGTGATCCAGAAAGCAACAGAAACTATCAATTCATCCAATTTTAAATTTTGAGAACATTAACACTCAACATCAACTTTATAAAACTGTTACATTTTCTAAGTCGTGTTTGTTCTGTTAACAAATTCTAATCATGTAAATGTATCTGGATATTTATTTGGTTAATTAATTTGGAGGAAAAAAGCATCTTAAATTGCTTTTCCATCAAGACATTAAAAATTATGAGAATTTTATATATTTATAGATTATGGCATTTTTTGAGTTAGTAAAATTTCTGCTCTCATAGGGACCATGAATAAACATATGAAAGTATAGTATGCTGCTAATTTAATAT
>NW_016809158.1:5163-7029 GCF_001698545.2 Rhinopithecus bieti | reverse complement strand
CACTTTGTGATGTGTGACTTCATCTCACAGAATTACTCCCTCCTTTTCATAGTGCAGTTTACTAACACTGTTTTCATGGAATCTGCAATGAGATATTTTGGACTACATTGAAGCTTACGGTTTCAAAGGAAATATCCTCATATAAGAACTAGAAAGAAGTTTTCTGAGAAACTGCTTTGTTATGTCTTAATTCGTCTCACAGAGGTACATGATTCTTTTCATGGGTCAGTTTGGTAGCACTTTTCTGGGGACTCAAAGAAGGGATTTTAGGATCGCCTTGAAGCCAATGTTGAAAAGGAAATATCCTCAGATAAAAAGTAGCAAGAAGCTTTCTGAGAAAGTCCTTTGTGATGTGTCAACTCATCTCACAGTGTTACACAGTTCTATTCATTGAGCAGTTTGCTAACACTGTTTTCGAGGAATTTGCAACAGGTTACTTGGGAGCGCAATGAAGCCTATGGTGACAAAGGAAAAATCGTCAGAAAGAAACTAGAAACTTTCTGAGAAAGTTCTTCATGATGTGTGAATTAATTAGGAGTTACACCTTTCTTTTCATGGAGCAGTTTTCTAACACTGTTTGTGTGGAATCTGCACATGAATATTTCTGCACACATTGAGGCCTATGGTTAAAAGGAAATATCCTCTGATAAAATTAGAAATACACTTTCTGAGAAACAGCTCTGTGATGCTTCATTTTATCTCAAAGAGATTCACCATTCCTTTCATTGGGCAGTTTGCTAACACTGTTTTCATGGAATGTGCAAAGGGATATTTTGGAGAGCATTGAAGTTTAAGGTGGCAAAGGAAATACCCTCATATAAAAACTAGAAAGAGTCTCTCTGAGGAAATGCTTTCTGATGTGTTAATTCATCTCACAGAGTTTCAAGATGCTTTTCATGGATCAGACTGCTAGCACTGTGTTCGCGGCATCTGCAAACGGATATTTGGCAGTGCATGGTGGCCTATAGAGAAAAGGGAATATACTCAGATAAAACTAGAAAGAAGCTTTCTGTGAAAGTTCTTTGTAATGTGTGAATTCATCACACAGAGTTACAGCTTTCTTTTCATGGAGTAGTTTGCTAACACTGTTTTCCTGGAATCTACAAAGAGATATTTGGGAGCACATGGAGGTCTATGGTGAAAAAGAAAATATCATCAGACAAAAGCTAGTAAGAAACTTTCTGAGAAACTACTTTGTGATTTGTGAATTCTTCACACAGAGTTACACGACTCTTTTCATGGATCATTTTGGTAGCACTGTTTTTGTGGTATCTGAGAAGGGATATTTTGGATTGCCTTGAAGCCTATGGTGACAAGGAAAATATCCTAAGATGAAAGCTAGAAACAAGCTTTCCGAGAAATTTCTTTGTGAAGTAAGAATTCATCTCATTGAGGTACAGCATTCTTATCATGGAGCAGATTGCTAACACTGTTTTCCTGGAATCTGCAAAGGGATATTTTGGAGCACATTGGGCCCTACGTTGAAAAGGACATATTCTCAGATAAAACTAGCAACAAGCTTTCTGATAAATGCTTTGAGATGCGTGAATTCAGCTCAGAGTGTTACACCATTCTCTTCATAGAGCAGTTTGCTAACACTGTTTTTGAAGAATCTGCAAAAGGATATATGAGAGCACACTGAAGCCTATGGTGAGACATGAAATATCCTCAGGTAAAAACTAGAAAGAAACATTCTGATAAATGGCCTTGTGGTGTGTAAATTCATCTCACAGGGTTACACTGTTTTTTTCATTGAGCAGTTTGCTCACACTGTTTTCTTGGAATCAGCAATGCGATATTTCAGAGCACGTTGAAGCTTGTAGTGACAAGGAATTTCCTCAGGCAAAAACTAGAAAGAATCTCACT
>NW_016809158.1:0-1212 GCF_001698545.2 Rhinopithecus bieti | reverse complement strand
ATCAGTTTGGTAACACTGTTCTTGGGGAATCTGAGGAAGGATATTTTGGATCACATTGAAATCAATGGTGACAGAGGAGGCATTCTTAGATAAAAACTAGCAAGAAGCTTTCTGAGAAAGTTCTTTTTGATGTGTGAATTTATCTCACAGAGTCTGGAATGGGACATTTTGGAGCACAATTTTTCTTATAGTGAAAAGGGAAATATGCTCAGACAAAAACTAAAAGGAAGCTTTCTAAGAAACTTCTTTGTGATGCATGAATTCATCTCACAGAGTTACACATTTCCTTTCATGGAGCAGTTTGCTAACACTGTTTTCGTTGGATCTGCAAGGGATATTTGGGAGCTCATGGAGGAATATAGTGGAAAAGGAAATATCCTAAGATAAAAACTAGAAAGAAGCTTTCTGGGAAACTTCTTTGTGATGTGTGAATTCATTTCACAGAGATACACTGTACTTTTCAATGAGCAATTTGATAACCCTACTTTCTTGGAATCTGCAATGCTGTATTTTGGAGTGAATTTAATCATATGGTGACAAAAGAAATATCCTCATATAAAAAGTAGGAAGAATCTTTCTGAGAAACTACTTTGTAAAGTCCTAATTCATCTCACTGAGTTACATGATTGTTTTCATGAATCAGTTTGGTAGCGGTGTTTTTGGGGAATCTGAGAAGGGATATTTTGGATCACATTGAACAATATAGTGACAAAGGAAATATCCTCAAACGAAAACTAGAAAGGACCTTTCTGTGAAATTTATTTGTGATGTGTGAATTCATCTCACCAAACTACAGCTTTCTTGCTTTGGAGCAGTTGCTTACACTGTTTTCTTGGAATCTGCAAAGGGATATTTGGGAGATCATTGAGGTCTGTTTTGAAAAGGAAATATCCTCTGATAAAACTAGAAAGAAGGTTTCTGAGGAACTGCTTTGTGATGTGTGAATTCATCTCAAAGAGTTACACTGCTCTTTTCATTGAGCAGTCAGCTAACACTGTTTTCGTGGAATCTGCAATAGCTTATGTCAGAGCGGATTGAATGTTAGTGTGATAAATGAAATATCTTCAGACATAAGCAAAAAGAAGCTTTCTGAGAAACTGATTTGTGATTTGTGAATTCATCTCACAAATTTGCAGGATTCCTTTCATGGAGCACTGGGTAGCACCTTTTTTGTATAATCTGAGAAGGGATATTTTGGATTGCATTGAAGAC
>NW_016809157.1:0-1490 GCF_001698545.2 Rhinopithecus bieti | reverse complement strand
GTAATCCCAGTACTTTGGGAGGCTGAGGCGGGCGGATCACGAGGTCAGAAGATCAAGACCATTATGGCTACACAGTGAAACCCCGTCTCTACTAAAATACAAAAAAACTAGCCAGGTGTGGTGGCGGGCGCCTGTAGTCCCAGCTACTCGGGAGGCTGAGGCAGGAGAATGGCGTGAACCTGGGAGGCAGAGCTTGCAGTGAGCCGAGATCGTGCCACTGCACTCCAGCCTGGGTGACACGGCATGGCTCTGTCTAAAAAAAAAAAAAAAAAAATTAGCTGAGGCAAGGTGTGGCAGGTGCTACAGGGAAGGCGGAGGCACGAGAATTGCTTGAACTCGGGAGGCAGAGGTTGCAGTGAGCAGAGATCACGCTACTGCACTCCAGTCTGGGAGAGTGAGACTCCATCTCAAAATAAATAAATAAATAAATAAATAAATGAAAAAATAAAACATATGAACCAAGGAGAAAAACTTAGCAGATTGCCTAAATCACCAGAGTCTAATTTTGTTCTCCTATTTCCTACTTCTCTCCTTTTCCCCCAGTGTTCTCCTCTTCTTCCTCTTCTCCTTCTTCTTCCTCTTCCTCTTCTTTTTAAATTTAATTTAATTTTATTTTATTTTGAGACGGAGTCTTGCTCTTGTTGCCCAGGCTGGAGTGCAATGGCACGATCTTGGCTCACTGCCTCCACCTCCCAGGTTCAAGTGATTCTGCTGCCTCAGCCTCTCAAGTAGCTGGGAGTACAAATGCCAGCCAGCACACCCGGCTAATTTTTGTATTTTTAGTAGCGATGGGGTTTCACCATGTTGGCCAGGCTTGTCTTGAACTTCTGACCTCATGATCTGCCTGCCTCAGCCTCCCAAAGTGCTGGGATTACAGGCGTAAGCCACTGCTCCTGGCCTCCTTCTTCTTTTTTTTTTAATCCAGTACAATTTTTTTTTTTTTTTTTTTTGAGACAGGGTGTTGCTCTGTTGCCCAGGCTGGAGGGCAATGGCATGAGCTCGGCTCACTGCAACCTCCGCCTCCCGGGTTTAAGCAGTTCTCCTGCCTCAGCCTCCCAAGTAGCTGGGATTACAGGTGCACACCACCACGCCTGGTTAATTTTTTGTATATTTAGTAGAGACAGGGTTTCTCCATTTTGGCCAGACTGGTCTTGAACTCCTGACCTCAGGTGATCCACTCCCCTCAGCCTCCCAAAGTGTTGGGATTACAGGTGTGAGCCACTGTGCCTGGCCTGGTACAATTTTTTTTAAGCATATAAGGGCACCACCATCTTTGTGTAGCCAAGGCCAGGAGTGTGACTGCTTTGGAATTCTGACTGGGGTAAGTGTGGTATAATCCTAGCACTTTGGGAGGCTGGGGTGGGAGAATTGCTCGAGGTCAGGAGTTTGAGGCTGCAGTGAGCTATGAACATGTCACTGCACTCCAGCCTCAGCAATAGACTGAGATTCTGTCTCAAAAAGAAACATAAGGCCGGGCGCGGTGGCTCAAG
>NW_016809156.1:12020-13153 GCF_001698545.2 Rhinopithecus bieti | reverse complement strand
CTAAAATTAGATCCAAATTATCACTTCTCAGATTCACCAAAAACAGTGTTACCAAACTGATCCATGCAAAAAACCATGCAACTCTGTGAGATGAATTAATTCTTCACAAGGAGGTTTCTCACAATTTTTTTTCTAGCTTTTATCTGAGGATATTCCCTTTGTCACCATAGACTTTAATGCGATCCAAATTATCCCTTTTCAGATTCCCCAAAAACGGTGCTACCAAACTGCTTAATGAAAAGAATTGTGTAACTCTCTGAGATGAATTCACAAATCACAAAGCAGTTTCTCAGAAAGCTTCTTTCTAGTTTTTGTCTGAGGTTAGTTCCTTTTTCAACCATAGGCCTCAATGCGCTCGTGAATATCCCTTTGCAGATTCCACAAAAACAGTGTCAGCCAACTGCTCCATGAAGAGAAGATGTAACTCTGTGAGGTGAATTCGTACATCACAAATCAGTTTCTCAGAATGCTTCTTTCTGGTTTTTGTCTCGTGATAATTCCTTTGTCACCATATTCTTCAATGTGCTCCCAAATATCCTATTGCAGGTTCCACGAAAGCAGAGTTATCAAACTCCTCAATGAAAACAGCATTGTACCTCTGTGAGTTGAATTCACACACCCAAAAGTAATTTGTCAGAAATCTAATTTCAAGTTTTATCTGAGAATATTTCCTTTTCACCATAGTCCTCAATGCACTCCCATATATCACTTTGCTGATTCCACAAAACAGGGTTTGCAAACTGATCCATGAAAAGAAAGGTGTAACTCTGTGAGATGAATTCATACATCACAAAGAAATTCCTCAGAAACATTCTTTCTAGCTTTTATCTGAGCCTGTATACTATGTCACCATAGGCTTCTACGTGATCCAGAAAATCCTGTGTCAGATTCCCCAAAACAGTGCTAACAGACTGATCCTTGAAAAGAATCATGTAACTCTGTGTGTCGAATTCACTCAACACAAAATATTTCTTAGAAAGCTTCCTTCTAGTTTTATCTTAGGATATTTCCTTTTCCACCATCGGCTTCCATGCACTCCCAAATATCCCTTCTCAGACACCACAAAACAGTGATGTGAAAGTGTTCCCTCAATAGAAATGTTTAGCTCTATGAGATGAATGCACAAATCACAA
>NW_016809156.1:0-10223 GCF_001698545.2 Rhinopithecus bieti | reverse complement strand
GAAAACAGGGTTCAGAAACTGCTCAATGAAGAGAATTGTGTGACTCTGTGAGATGAATTCACACATCACAAAGCAGTTTCTGAGAAAGTTTCTAGTTTTTTATGAGGGCATTTCCTTTGTCACCATAAACTTCAACATGCTCCGAAATATCCTATTGCATATTCCAAGAAAATAGTGTTAGCAAACTGCTCAATGAAAAGAACAGTGTAACTCTGTGAGATGAATTCACCCATCACAATGCAGTTTCTCAGAACGCTTCCTTCTAGTTTTTATCTGAGAATATTTCCTATTTCACCATAGACTTCAATCCGCTCCAAAATATCCCTTGCAGATTCTACGAAACAGTGTTATTCAAATGCCCCATGAAAAGAAAGTTGTAACTCTGTTAGGTGAATTCACACATCACAAAGAAGTTTCTCACTAGCTTCTTCCTAGTTTGTATCTGAGAATATATCCTTTGTTAATCTAGGCTTCTGTACGATCCAAAATATCCCTCCTCAGATACCCCAATAACAGTGCTACCAAACTTATCCATAAAAAACATCGTGTAACTCTTTGAGAAGAATTCACGAATCACAAAGGAGTTTCTCAGAAAGCTTCTTTCTAATTTTTATATGAGGATATTTCCTTTGTCTCCCTAAGCTTCAATGTGCTCTGAAATAATCCCTTTGCAGATCCCAAGTAAACAGTGTTATCCAACAGCACAATGAAAACAATGGTGTCACCCTGTGATATGAATTCACACATCATCAAGCAGTTTCTCAGAAAGTTTCTCTAATTTTTATCTGAGGATATTTCCTTTGTCACCATAGTCTTCAACGTGATCCAAAGTATCCCTTCTCAGATTCCCCAAAAAGAGTGCTACCAAACTGCTCCATGAAAAGAAACATGTTATTCCATGAGGTGGATTCACATATAACAAGGAAGTTTCTCAGAAAGCCTCTTTCTACTTTTTGTCTGAGGATATTTTCTATATCACCATAGGCTTCCATGCAATCCAAAATGTCCCTTCTCAGATTACCCAAAAACAGTGCTACCAATATGCTCCATGAAAAGTATCCTGTAACCCTGTGAAATGAATTCACAAATCACAAGAGAGTTTCTCAGAAAGCTTCTATCTAGTTTTTGTATGAGGATATTTCCTTTGTCAACATAAGCTCAATGTGCTCCAAAATATCACATTGCAGTTTCCAAGAAAACAGTGTTGACAACCTTTTCATTGAAGAGACGAGTGTAACTCTGTGAGATGAATTCACACATCACAAAGCAGTTTCTCAGAAAGCTTCTTTCTGTTTTTTTTCTGAGGATATTTCCTTTGTCACCATAGGCTCTAAGGCACTGTCAAATATTCTACTGCAGGTTCCACAAATACAGTGTTTTCAAACTGCTCAATGAAAAGAATGGTGTAACTTTGTGAAATGAACTCACAAATCACAAACCAGTTTCTCAGAAAGCTTCTCTCTAGATTTTATCAGAGTATATTTCCTTTGCCACCATAAGCTTCAATGTGCTCTGAAACATCTGATTGCAGATTCCAAGAAAACAGTGTTAGCAAACTGCTCAATGAAAACAACATTGTAAGTCTCTGAGATGAATTCACACATCACAAAGCCGCTTATCGGAAAGACTCTTTCTAGTTTTTATGTGAGGATATTTCCTTTTTCACCCTTGGACCCAATGTACTCCAAATATCCCTTCACAGATTTCACAAAAGCAGTGTTAGCAATCTGATCCATGAAAAGAAACGTGTTACTCTGTGAGATGAATTCACACATCATGAAGAAGTTTCTGAGAAAGTTTCTTTCTTGTTTTGATCTGAGGATATTTCCTTTGTTTCCATAAGCTTTGAAATGATCAAGAATATCCCTTCTCAGGTTACCCAAAAACAGTGTTACAAAACTGATCCACGAATAGCATCTGGTAACTCTGTGAGAAGACCTAACCCACCACAACACAGTTTCTCAGAAAGAATTTTCTAGTTTTTATATGAGGATATTTCCTTTGTCATCCTAAGCTCAAATACACCCCACTATATGTTATTGCAGATTCCAAGAAAACTGTGTTAGCAAACTCCTCAATGAAAAGAACAGTGTAACTCTGTGAGATGAATTCACACAACACAAAGCAATTTTTCAGAAAGCTTCTTTCTAGTTTTTGTCTGAGGATATTTCCTTTGTCACCATAGGCTCTAATGCGCTGTCAAATATTCTACTGCAGGTTCCACAAATACAGTGTTTCCAAACTGCTCAATGAAAAGCAAGGTGTAAATCTGTGAGATAAATTCACAAATCACAAAACGCAGTATCTCAGAAAGCTTCTTTTTGGTTTTTGTCAGAGGATGTTTCCTTTGTCACCATAGGCTTCAGTGCAATCCAAAATGTCCCTTCACAGATTCCCAAAAAAGTGCACTACCAAACTGCTCCATGAAAAGAATTTTGTAACTCAGTGAGATGAATTCACCCACCAAGAAGTTTCTCATATATCTTCTTCTAGCTTTTATCTGAGAATATTTCCTTTTTTCACTATAGGCCTCAATGCACTCCCAAATATCCCTTTGCAGATTCCACAAAAAGCATTTTATCAAACTGCTCCATGAAAATAAAGGTGTAACTCTGTGAGATGAATTCACACATCACAAAGTACTTCCTCAGAAAGCTTCTTTCTAATATTTATCTGAGGATATTTCCTTTGTCACGATAGGCTTTAATGTGATCCAAAATATCCCTCTCACATTCCCCAAGGAAGTTCTACCAAACAAATCCATGAAAGGAATCGTGTAACTCTGTGAAATGAATTAACACATCACAATCAGTTTCTCAGAAAACTTCTTTCTAATTTTTATACAAGGATATTTCCTTTTTCACCAAGCTTCAATGCGCTCAGAACTATACCTTTGCAGATTCCAAGTGTTAGCAAACTGCTCAACGAAGAAAAGAGTGTAACCATAAGCCTCAATGCACTCTGAAACTACTGAATGAAAAGAAGAGTGTAACTCTGTGAGAAGAATTCACATATCACAAAGCAGTTTTTCAGAGAGCTTCTTTCTATTTTTTACATGAAGATATTTCCTTTGTCATCACAGGCTACATTGCAATCAAAAT
This sequence comes from Rhinopithecus bieti, assembly GCF_001698545.2. Classification (NCBI taxonomy): domain Eukaryota; kingdom Metazoa; phylum Chordata; class Mammalia; order Primates; family Cercopithecidae; genus Rhinopithecus; species Rhinopithecus bieti. The sequence continues at coordinate 7,122 of NW_016809156.1, read as the reverse complement.
TATCCCTTCTGTGATTCCTCAAAAATAGTGCTACAAAAGTGCTCTATAAAAAGAATTGTGTAACTCTGTGAGATAAATTAACCCATCACAAAGCAGTTTCTCAGATAGCTTCTTTCTAGTTATTCTTTGAGGATATTTCCTTTGTCATCACAGGCTTCAATGCACTCCAAAACATCCTATTGCAGACTCCAGGAAAACAGTATTATCAAAACGCTCAAAGAAAATCATGACTTAGCTCTATGAGATGAATTCACACATCACAAAGCAGTGTCTCAGAAAGCTTCTAATTTTTATCTGAGGATATTTCCTTTGTCACCATAGGCTTCAATGCAATCCAAAGTATCCCTTCTCATATTCCACAAAAACAGTGCTACCTAACTGCTCCATGAAAAGAATTGAGTAATTCTATGAGATGAATTCACAAATCGCAAAGCAGTTCATCAGAAAGCTTCTTTATACTTTTTATCTGTGGATATTTCCTTTTTTACATCAGGCCTCTATGAGCTCCTGAATATCCCTTTGTAGATTCTACAAAAATAGTGTTCACAAAGTGCTCCATGAAAAGGATCCTATGAATCTGTGAGGTGAATTCACACATCACAAAGCACTTTCTCAGGAAATTTATTTTTGGTTTGTGTCTGAGTAAATTTTCTTTGTCAATATAGGCTTCACTGTGCTCCCATATATCCTATTGTAGATTCCACTAAAACTGTGTTAGCAAACTGCCCCAATAAAACATTCATGAAAATATGTGCAATGAATTCACACATCGCAAAGCAGTTTCTCAGAAAGGTTCTTTGTAGTTTTTATCTGAGGATATTACCTTTGTTACCACAGGCTTCAATGCTGTACAAAATATCCATTCTCAGAATACCCAAAAAGAGTTCTACCAAACTGCTCTATGAAAAGTGTGGTTCAACTCTGTGACATGAACTTACACATCACAAAACTGTTTCTCAGATGGGTTCTTCCAAGTTTTTATCTGATGATATATCCTTTTTCACCATATTCTGCAATGTACTCTGGAATATCCCATTGCAGATTCCACGAAAAAGTTGTAGAAAACTTCTCAATGAAAAGAAAGTTGTAACTCTGTAAGTTGAACTCACACATCACAAAGCAGTTTCACGGAAAGCTTCTTTTTTTTTTGTCTGAGGATATTTCCTTTGTCCCCAAAGGCTTAAAAGCACTCACAAATATCCGATTGCATATTCCACAAAACCAGTGTTATCAAACTGCTCACTGAAAAGAACAGTGTAACTCTGTGAGATGAATTCACACATCACAAAGAAGTTTCTCAGAAAGTATCTTTTTGGTTTTTATCTGAGTATATTTCTTTGTCACCATAGGTTTCAATGTGCTCCCAAATATCCCAGTGCAGATTCCAAGAGAACAGTGTTAGTAAACTGCTCACTGAAAGGAACAGTGTGACTCTGTGAGGTCAATTCACACCTCCCAAAGCAATCTCTCAGAAAACTTCTTTTTGGTTTATTATCTGAGGATATTTCCTTTGTCACCATAGGATTCAATATGTTTCCAATTATCCTGTTGCGATTCCATGAAAACAGGGTTATCAAACTGCTCAATGTAAAGAATGGTTTAAGTCTGTTAAGTTAATTCACACGTCACAAAGAACTTTCTCAGAAAGTTTCCTTCCAGTTTTTACCTGAGAATATTTACGTTGTCATCATAGGCTTCAATGCAATCCCAAACATCCCTTCTCAGATTCCCCAAAAACAGTGCAACCAAATTGCTAAATGAAAAGAATCATGTAACTCTTTGAGATAAATTGACACATCACAAAGCAGTTTCCAAAAGCTTCTTTCTACTTTTATTTCAGGATATTTCCTTTGTCACCATAAGCTTCTCTGCACTACAAAATATCCCATTGCAGATTCCAAGAAAACAGTGTTACCAAACTGCTAAATGAAAAGAACAGTGCAACTCTGTGAGATGAATTCAAACATCACAAAGAGGTTTCACGAAAAGCTTCTTCTTGGTTTTTCTCTGAGGATGTTTCCTTTTCACAGTAGGCTTCAATGCCCTCCCAAATATTCTATTGCAGTTTCCCCAAAAATAGTGTTATCAAACAGCTCAATGAAAAGAACAGTGTAACTCTGTGAGATGAATTCACACATCACAAAGCAGTTTCTCAGAAAGCTTTTTTCTAGTTTTTATGTGAGGATATTTTCTTTTTCACTATAGGCCTCAATGCACTCTCAAATATGCCTGTGCAGATTCCACAAAAACAGTGTTAGCCAACTTCTTAATGAAAAGAACAGTGTAACTCTGTGACATGAATTCACACATCACAAAGCAGTTTCTCAGAAAGTTCCTTTCTAGTTTTAATCTGATAATATTTTGTTTTTCACCATAGCCCTCAAGGTGCTCCCAAATATCCCTTTGCAGATAACATGAAAACAGTGTTAGCAATCGGCTCCATGAAAAGAATGGTGTAACTCTCTGAGATGAATTCCCACATCCCAAAGAACATTTTCAGAATGTTTCTTTCTAGTTTTTATCTGAGAATATTTCCTGTGTCATCGTAGGCTTCAAAGTGATCAAAATAACCCTTCTCAGATTCCTCAAAACAGTGCTACCAAACTGATCCATGAAAAGATTCATGTAACTCTGTGAGTTGAATTATCACATCACAAAACCATTTATCAGAAAACATCTTTCTACTTTTTCTAGGAGGATATTTAATATGTCACCATAAGCTTCTATGTGCTCCAAAATATCCCATTGCAGATTGCCAGAAGACAGTGTTAGCAAACTGATCAATGAAAAGAACAGTGTAACGCTGTGAGATGAATTCACACATCACAAAGCAGTGTCACAGAAAGTTTCTTTCTGTTTTTTTCTGAGGATATTTCCTTTTTCACCACAGGCTTCAATGTTGTCCCAAATATCCTTTGCAGTTACCACGAAAACAGTGTTAACAAACTGCACCATGAAAAGAAAGATGTTACTCTGTGAGATGAATTTACACATCACAAAGAATTTTCTCAGAAAACTTCTTTCTATGTTTTGATGATATTTCCTTTTCCAACATAGGCTTCAATGTGCTCCCAAATATCCCTTCTCAGACAACACCAAAAGTGTGAAGCCAAACTGCTCCCTCAACAGAAATATTTAGTTCTATGAGATGAATGCAAACATCACAAAGGAGTTTCTCAGAATGCGTCTCTCCAGTTTTTACCTGAAGATATTTCCTTTCTTGCCATTGGACTCTATGCACTCCCGAATATCCCTTTACAGATTCCACAAATTCAGTGTTATCAAATTGCTCAATGAAAACAAAATTGAAACTCTGAGGGATGAATTCACCCAACACAAAGCAGTTTCTCAGAAAGCTTCTTTCTAGTTCAATTCTGAGGATATTTCCTTTATAACCATAGTCTTCAATGTGCTCCCAAATATCTCCTCTCAGATACTGCAAAAACAGTGATGCCAAAGTGTTCAATCAAAGGAAAAGTTAAACTCTTTCAGATGAATACACACATCACGAAACCGTTTCTGGAAAAGTTTCTCTCCAGTTTTTATCTGAAGTTATTTCCTTTTTCACCACAGGCCACTAGGAGATCCTGAATATCCCATTGCAGATTCCATAAAAACAGTGCCAGCAAACAGCTCCATGAAAAGAAACCTGTAACTCTGTGACATGAATTCACAAATAACAAAGCAGTTTCTCAGAAATCTTCTTTCTAGTGTTTATCTGAGGATATTTCCCCTATCACCATAGGTTTCCATGCACTCCCAAATATCCTATTGCAGATTCCATGAAAACAGAGTTCACAAACTGCTCAATGAAAAGAACAGTGGAACTCTGTGAGATGAATTCACACATAATAAGGCAGTTTCTCAGAAAGAATTTTTCTACTTTTTATCTGAGGTTATTTACTTGTTCACTCTAGGATTCAGTGCACTCCCAAATATCCCTTTGTAGATCCCATGAAAAGAGTGTTAGCAAACTGCTCCATGAAAAGCAAGGTGTAACTCTGTGAGATGAATTCACATATCACAATGCTGTTTCTCACAAACCTTCCTTGTAGTTTTATCTGAGGATATTAGCATTTTCATCATATTCCTCAAGGTGCTCTTGAATATCTCATTGCAGAATAATCGAAAAAATTGTTAGCAAACTTCCCAATGAAAACAACGGTGTAACTCTATGAGGTGAATTCACACATCACAAAGCCATTTCACATAAAGTTTCTTTTTGGCTTTTATCTGAGGATAGTTTCTTTGTCACCTTAGGCTTCAATGCACTCCCAAATATCCTACTGCAGATTCCAAGAAAACATTGTTATCAAACTGCTCTTTGAAAAGAATGGTGTACCTCTGTGAGATCACTTCACACTTCACAAAGCAGTTTCTCAGAAAACTTCTTTCTAGTTTTTGTCTGAGGATATTTCCTTTATCACCATAGGCGTCAATGGGCTCGTGAATATCCCTTTGCAGATTCCAGGAAAACGGTGTTAGCAAACTCTTCCATGAAAAGAAAGGTGTAAATCTGTGAGACAAATTCTCCCATAACAAAGCAGTTTCTCATAAAGATTCTTTTTGTTTTTTTTCTGAGGATATTTACTTTGTCACCATAGGTTTCAGTGTGCTCCAAAATATCCTATATCAGATTCCACGAAAGTAGTGATATCAAACTGCTCAATGAAAACAAGAGTGTATCTCTGTGAGATGAATTTGCTCATCTGAAGTTAGTTTCTCAGAAAACTTCTTTCCAGTTTTTATCTGGGGATACTTCCTTTCACACCACAGGCCTTGCAGATTCCCTGAAAACAGTGTTTGCAAACTGCTCCATGAAAAGAAAGGCGGAACTCTGAGATGAATTCACACATCACAAAGAATTTCTCAGAAATGTTCTTTCTTGTTTTTTTTTGGAAGATATTTCCTTTGTCTCCATAAGCTTCAATGCGATCCAAAATATACGTGCTCAAATTCCCCAAAAACAGTGCTACCAAACTGATACATGAAAAGAATGGTGTAACACTGTGAAAAGAATTCACACATCAGAAACCAGTTTCTCAGAAAGCTTCTTTGTAGTTTTATCTGATAATATTTCCTTTTCACCATAGGCCTCAATGCGCTCCATAATATCGCATCGCAGATTCCACGAAAAAAGTGTTAGCCTACTTCTCAGTGAAAAGAACAGTGTAACTCTGTGAGATGAATTCACAAAGCACAAGGAATTTTCTCAGAAAGTTTCTTTTTAGATTTTACGTGAGGATATTTCCTATGTCACCATAGTCTTCAAAGTGATCCAAATTATCCCTTCTCAGATTCTCCAAAAACAGTGCTACCACACTGCTCCATGAAAAGAATCATGTCACTCTGTGAGATGTATTCACAAATCACAAAGAATTTTGTCAGAAAGTTCTTTCTAGTTTTTGTCTGAGGATATTTCCTTTTCACCANTCACCATAGGTTTCCATGCACTCCCAAATATCCTATTGCAGATTCCATGAAAACAGAGTTCACAAACTGCTCAATGAAAAGAACAGTGGAACTCTGTGAGATGAATTCACACATAATAAGGCAGTTTCTCAGAAAGAATTTTCTACTTTTATCTGAGGTTATTTACTTGTTCACTCTAGGATTCAGTGCACTCCCAAATATCCCTTTGTAGATCCCATGAAAAGAGTGTTAGCAAACTGCTCCATGAAAAGCAAGGTGTAACTCTGTGAGATGAATTCACATATCACAATGCTGTTTCTCACAAACCTTCCTTGTAGTTTTATCTGAGGATATTAGCATTTTCATCATATTCCTCAAGGTGCTCTTGAATATCCCATTGCAGAATAATCAAAAAAATCGTTAGCAAACTTCCCAATGAAAACAACGGTGTAACTCTATGAGGTGAATTCACACATCACAAAGCCATTTCACATAAAGTTTCTTTTGGCTTTTATCTGAGGATAGTTTCTTTGTCACCTTAGGCTTCAATGCACTCCCAAATATCCTACTGCAGATTCCAAGAAAACAGTGTTATCAAACTGCTCATTGAAAAGAATGGTGTACCTCTGTGAGACGACTTCACACATCATAAAGCAGTTTCTCAGAAAACTTCTTTCTAGTTTTTGTCTGAGGATATTTCCATTATCACCATAGGTGTCAATGGGCTCGTGAATATCCCTTTTCAGATTCCAGGAAAACAGTGTTAGCAAACTCTTCCATGAAAAGAAAGGTGTAAATCTGTGAGACAAATTCTCCCATAACAAAGCAGTTTCTCATAAAGATTCTTTTGGTTTTCTCTGAGGATATTTACTTTGTCACCATAGGTTTCAGTGCGCTCCAAAAATCCTATATCAGATTCCACGAAAGTAGTGATATCAAACTGCTCAATGAAAACAAGAGTGTATCTCTGTGAGATGAATTTGCTCATCTGAAGTTAGTTTCTCAGAAAACTTCTTTCCAGTTTTATCTGGGGATACTTCCTTTCACACCACAGGCCTTGCAGATTCCCTGAAAACAGTGTTTGCAAACTGCTCCATGAAAAGAAAGACAGAACTCTGAAATGAATTCACACATCACAAAGAATTTCTCAGAAAGGTTCTTTCTTGCTTTTTTTTTGGAAGATATTTCTTTTGTCACCATAAGCTTCAATGAGATCCAAAATATCCATGCTCAAATTCCCCAAAAACAGTGCTACCAAACTGATACATGAAAAGAATGGTGTAACACTGTGAGATGAATTCACACATCAGAAAGCAGTTTCTCAGAAAGCTTCTTTGTAGTTTTATCTGATAATATTTCCTTTTCACCAAGGCCTCAATGCGCTCCGTAATATCGCATCGCATATTCCATGAAAAGAGTGTTAGCCTACTTCTCAGTGAAAAGAACAGTGTAACTCTGTGAGATGAATTCACAAACACAAGGAATTTTCTCAGAAAATTTCTTTTTAGATTTTATGTGAGGATATTTCCTATGTCACCAGAGTCTTCAAAGTGATCCAAATTATCCCTTCTCAGATTCTCCAAAAACAGTGCTACCACACTGCTCCATGAAAAGAATCATGTCACTCTGTGAGATGTATTCACAAATCACAAAGCAGTTTGTCAGAAAGTTCTTTCTAGTTTTTTTTCTGAGGATATTTCCTTTTTACCG
>NW_016809154.1:0-7487 GCF_001698545.2 Rhinopithecus bieti | reverse complement strand
CAAGCCTGTAATCCCAGCACTTTGGGAGGCCGAGACGGGTGGATCACTAGGTCAGGAGATTGAGACCATCCTGGCTAACACGGTGAAACCCCGTCTCTACTAAAAAATACAAAATCTAGCCGGGCGAGGTGGCGGGCGTCTGTGGTCCCAGCTACTCGGGAGGCTGAGGCAGGAGAATGGCGTAAACCCGGGGGCGGAGCTTGCAGTGAGCTGAGATCCGGCCACTGCACTCCAGCCTGGGCGACAGAGCGAGACTCCGTCTCAAAAAAAAAGTGTCCTTAATCAGGTTGCAGTGAGCCAAGATCACGCCACTCTACTCCAGCCTGGGCGACAAAGCAAGATTCCGTCTCAAAAAAAAAAAAAGTGTCAGTAATCATGCCACTTAGAAGTAATCAGTGTTATCACACTATTTGAAATATGGTTTTCCATTCTTTTTCATTATTATGAAATAGTTCAGGTATATATATATATCTACCTGTATATATTTTTAAAATAAAATTGGGCTCATATGTAGTGTTTAATACATTTCTGTTTCACCTAATAGCATTTTTTCCATATCATTAAATATTTTTGACAACATGGCTTGTAAGTGTTATTTTAATTTTTTAAAAGTATTCCATCTTACAAATGCACAATCATATATGTAGCTAATTTACTAACAATCATAGGATAGTTAGGTTGTTTCTAACTGTAAGCACTATTGTAATAGTAAAAATAAGTTTAATATAAAAGTAGAATTATTGGCCGGGCACGGTGGCTTATGCCTGTAATCTCAGCACTTTGGGAGACCGAGGCAGGTGGATCACAAGGTCAGGAGTTCAAGACCAGCCTGACCAACATGGTGAAACCCCTGTCTCTACTCAAAATACAAAAATTAGCCGGGTGTGGTGGTGTGCGCCTGTAATCCCAGCTACTCAGGAAGCTGAGGCAGGAAATGACTTGAATCCGGGAGACAGAGGTTGTGGTGAGCTGAGATCCTGCCACTGCACTCCAGCCTGGGCAACAGAGCGAGACTCTGACTCAAAAAGAAAAAGTAGAATTATTTTGAAAGTCAAAACATTACTTGCTGATTTAAAAAACAACACAGTGGGAAGCTGAGGCTAGACGATCCCTTCAGCCCAGGAGTTTTAGACTAGCCTTGGCAATACAGTGAGATGCTGTCTCAAAAAAACAAACTCATAGATTTCCTTGACTAGCATTTAGTACTCATAATTGGCTGCTCACTGACACACAGTGTGATGCTGACTATGTTGGGGATGTTTGGGAGATCCTGCCCCAGGGCATTTGCATTTTTAGTTCTTCTTTTCCCAGATCTCTATCTGCTTATAAGACATACATTCTATTTCATTCATGTCATTTCTTCTGAGATTTTCTCCTCTGGTTGCTTTTTAAATCATAATCTCATGATTTTACCCTCATACCCTGTTTCTTAGTGTTTATCAACACCTGAGATTTATGTATATTTATTTGTTGACTGTCTTTCTCTGCCACCAGATTGTAAGCTTCATGCCAGCAGGGATACATTTTGTTCACTGTTGTTTTCCCCAACACCCACAACAGTATTAGTTGCTCATCGAAGTTGCTTAATAAATACTGATTGAGTTCATTTGAATGAATGAGCATCTATGATTTGTATCTTCAGAACAAACTCTCAAAAAAGAATTTCTGGGTTAGAGGGCACGCACATTTTAAAGACTTTTGACATACTCTAAAGTAGTCTTCCAGAAAATATGTATATTGGGTTATACACTAAAATTTTTTTTTTTTTGTGATGAAAGTACTGAAATAAACGAAAGCAAAATTTTACCTGTTTTGACTTCTAAAATATTAGGATATTCTCTATAAAATAAGCTAAACTAAATCTCTTGGGTCCCATCTGGCTCTAAAATCTACCACCTTTTTTTTTTTTTTTTTAGACGGCAGTCGTCGCTCTGTCGCCGGGCTGGAGTGCAGTGGGCCGGCGATCTCAGCTCACTTGCAAGCTCCGCCTCCCGCGGGTTTAGGCCATTCTCCTGCCTCAGCCTCCGCGAGTAGCAGGCGACTGCAGGCGCCCTCCACCTCGCCCGGCTAGTTTTTTTGTATTTTTAGTAGAGACGGCGGTTTCACCGTGCTTTAGCCAGGATGTCTCGATCTCCTGACCTCGCCTGATCGCCCCGCTCTCGGCCTCCCAAAGTGCTGGGATTACAGGCTGAGCACCGTGGCCCGGCGCTTTTTTTCTTTTTTTGAGGCGGAGTCGTCGCCTCTGCTCGCCCCGGGCGGGGCCGGGCCTGCGAGTGCCCAGGTGGCCGAGATCTCAGCTCACTGCAAGGCTCCACCTCCCTCGGTTTATTGCCATTCTCCTGCCCTCAGGCCTCCTGAGTAGCTGGGACTACAGGCGCCAGCCACCTCGCCCGCGTCTAGTTTTTGTATTTTTTCAGTAGAGACGGGTTTCACCGTGTTAAGCCCCAGGATGGTCTCGATCTCTCTGAGCCTCATGATCCGCCATTCCGCGGCCTCCCGCAAAGTGCTGGATTACAGGCTTGAGCCACCGCGCCGGGGCCAATCTACCCCTTTAACACATCCTGGTAAGGATATAAGTATACTTTATGTTTGGTTATGGTTGATATTTTGATCATGATCTTCTTTTGCTATCTATTCAGATTTTATCTGCAGATTATTATGATCTTTAGAAGAATCTATATAACTATTTAAACTTTTATTCCAAAAATAATTTTCAAAGTTAAAAAACTTTTTACATTTGTTGTTCAGAGACTCAGAGTTATATTCATTCTGCCCAAACAGATCCATTTTTACTGACAGGCTAGATTGCCTATTTATGGTGTTTCATAAGCTCATACGACATCTCGGTACCAGTAGTTCTACATTGGAGATGGCAGTTGTAATGACAACCTCTCTCGCTAGTAGAGCCTCAAAAGAAAAAAGGTCTTTGTTATTAAGATAAATTTTAGAGGGCATAATCACTTTTAAAAAAGTCCCTCTGGTCAAAAAATGTCAAGCTACAAGAGGGCAAGGATACAGATCCTTTCCGGGCCCTTGGTGACTTAGTGGGGGGAATAAACACTTTAAATCAGCAGATAATTACTGCGGAAGTCCTCTCTCTCTACTGTTGGTGATGTTTTAAATTGGTGTAGGCTGAGCCGATGGTGGCTATGCCTTATAATCCCAGTACTTTGAGGCTGGGGGTGAGTGGATCACTTGAGCCCAAGAGTTCAAGACCAGCCTGCGTCAACAGCTTGAAACCCACATCTCGTACAAAAAAAAAAAACACAAAAATTAGCTGGTGCCATGGATGGCACTCAGCCTATAGCCTAGCTACTCAGAGTAGGGAGGCTGATTGAGGTGGGAGGATCACCTGAGGCTCAGAGTTTGAGGCTATAGTGAGCCATGATTCACCACTACCCTCCAGCCTGCGGAGACAGATGGTTTGAGACCCTGTCTCAACAACAACAAACAACACAAACGATGTAAAGTATTGCAAGGAGCAATTTTGTAACTGATATATATAAATTTTAAGTGCATATCCCGCTGATCTGGCAATCTTCATCTTGTAGGAATTTATTATGCAGATTGCTATTACTTTTTGAATGCTGCCATAAAAATTATCACAATTTAGTGGGCTAAAAGAACACATTTATTATCTCATAGTTATTGTAGGTCAGGAAGTCCAGGCCACAGCTGTGGCTAGAGTTCTCTGTAGATAGAATCTCACTGCACATCAAGGTGCTTTCCAAGGCGTTTCAGTTCTCACCTGCGGGCTTAGGGCGTCTTTATCCAAGCTCACTGTTGCGCAGTCCTTGTAACTGTAGGATTTAAGGTCCCTGTTGTCTTGTTAGCTGTTGACCAGGGATTGACGCTCAGCTTCTGATTATTGCTTGCCAGTTCCATAACCATGTAGGGCCCTCCAGTGGTTAGTTCGCAATAATGAATGTTTGGCTTTTTTCCAGGCCTGCCCTGAATGCATTCTCTGACCTTCTCTCTGTGATCAGCTAGCTGGAAAGAAAACCCTCACTCGTTTTCTAAAAGGCCTCATCTTTAGGGCTCAAGCATGTTTCTCATGCCTGTATTTCAGCACTTTGGGGGCAAAGGGAGAGGATCACTTAAGCCCAGGCCAGTTCCAAGACTAGCCTGCGTCCCTTTTTTTTTTTTTTGGGGGGCTCCCCGCAGCAACATAGTGAGACCTCCTCTCTACCAAATAAGAGAAAATTAAAAACTTAAATTCATCAGCCTGCCATGGTGGTGCAGCCTGTAGCTTTTTTTTTCCCAGCCAATTTAAGAAGCTGCAGACTGAGGGCATAGATTGAGCCGTAGGTGTTTGAGATTGACAGTGGCTGATTGGCCAATGCATTCTAGCCTTGAGTGATTAGAGTGAGACCCTGTCCCTAAAAATAAATAAGAAATAAATAAATAAATGTTTCACCTGCATTAGGATCAGGCCCTCCAAGATAGCTCTTTCTTTTTGCCATGTAATGGCGACAAAATAATGGGGATCTCATCATTACTTAGAGCTTTTCATCCACTAAAAGAGGAGTGGATTTGCTATACATACAAAGATGTAGGTCGAATCAGGCTCATTTTAGAATCATCCACCACACAAATATACTCACAAAAAGACAGTAAGATATGGATGCTTAAGGCATGTTCACTGCAGTGTTAATAAACAACAACAACACAACAACAACAACAAAAAAGATAATGCTAAATGTGACAAGACAGTGATGAATAATATGCCTTTTAACAATGGAATGCTAGGCAGCTATTGAAGACAAGGTGGCCAGGTGCAGTGGCTTACTGCCCACACTTGGGAGGCTGAGATGGGCGGCATTGCTTGAGCCCAGCAGTTTCGAAGGACTAACCTGGGCACATAGTAAGACTCTCTCTACAAAAAATTTTAAAAATTAGCTGAGTGTGGTGGGTGCATGTGCCTATAGTTATAGCTACTTGGGGGAGCTGAGGCAGGAGGATTGCATGAGCCCAGGAATCAGGCGCAGTGAGCTATGATCACCACACTCCAGCCATGGATGATAGAAGCAAGTCTCTGTCTCAAACAAAAGACAGACCAGATAGACCCATAATATGTACGATATGGAGAGAGAGATTGCTATTTAAAGTCCATTTGCAGAGCATGTAAATGGTTATCTCCTTTGTAAATTAAAAATATATAAGTACAGAAGAAATCATTAACAGTGGGAGGTTGGTTAGGAGGACTTATAGTTGTTATGTTGTTGTTGTTTTTTGTTGAGATGCTGTGTTGAATATGTTGCCCAGGGCTAGGTCTCCAAACTATGCAATCCTCCAGCTCTTAGCCTCCTAAAAGCTGGGACATAAGTGCATGCCATCTACGCATGACTGACTTTTAATTTTATATCCTCTCTAGTATTGTTTGAGTTATTTTTTACCACCACTGTATACTACTTTATATATTATTATTATTTTTCAAGATGTAATGTAAAAATTACCAGGTGGGGGCCCAAGCATTTGAAAAGCTTTGTAACGCACCCGAGGTAGTTCAGCTGTGTGCTGTCTGGTAAGAATGACGGCTCTGGGAGTCTTTAGTGAGCTTGTTTTTTTTTTTTTTTTGAAACGAGTCCAGGGGCGGCCTGTACTTCTGATCGCCCAGGCTGGAGTGCATGAGTGGCCGGATCTCAGCTCACTGCAAGCTCCGGCCTCCGGGTTCACGCCATTCTCCTGCCTCAGCCTTCCCGAGTTAGCTTGGACTACCAGGCGCCCGCCACCTCGCCCAGCTAGTTTTTTGTATTTTTTTGAGTAGAGATGGGTGTTTTCACCGTGTTAGCCAGGATGTCTCGAATTCTCCTGATCCTCGTGATCCCGGCCCGTCTCGGGCCTTCCAGAAGTGCTGGGATTACAGGCTTGAGCCACCGCGCCCGGCCAGGAAGCTTCTACTATTCTTTGGGAACCACTTCACCAAATACAAAAATTAGAAATATTTTATTTTATATTATTTTTCTAAATCAAACATTGGGGTATTCTTTAACACCTTCATTTCTTACCTGGGAACATTAAATAATGCATATAGCAGTTAACAAATGCCCTGGAATATAATGCTCGATAACAGTCAGCTAATTTTATTAATTAGGAGTAGATACGTAGTGAAGAAAGCTCCCTATGACTGCCTTTGTTTTGAATTAAATTTCAGAGGTTTTTTAGGTGACATTTTTCTTAATTATTCTTCTGTCTTTTCAGAATTGTTTTTTAATTTTTAATTTTTATGGGTATATAGTAGGTGTATGTATTTATGGGATACATGAGATATTTTGATACAGGGATGCAATGTGTAATAATAACATCAGGGATTTTTTTGACAGGTATAAATGGTTCAGACTATTTTTAGAAGCTGGAACAATAGGTCCTGGAAACATTTTAAGTGTCTCCTTTTGCCCATAATTTCTAATCTCAGGTTTTTATTTGCTTTTCACATGATTTAACTGTAGTTAAACCTGATAGCTTTCTTTTTTTCCTGTCTACCAAGATAGTCCTTCTTTTTTTATTATAATGCTGCATCTGAAATGTAAATAAATCTTGGAACAAGCACACAAATTCAAGTATAAGTTTAAAATTTTATTCCTGTATAAGGAGAGAGCATGTGTGTTGCTGTGCATGGGTGTTTTTACTGATAAGCTCATCTCTCTTCAGTGGCCACTGTGGCTTCAAGAATTAGCATCTTATAATTAGTAAGGGATGCTTAGTTTCAGATTGTGCAGCTGTAATCTTGTTCATGTTTTTAAGGGGGAAGTGGGTGAAGGCTTTTCTTGTATCAATCTTAAATTGCTGTATAATGCAGAGATTTTTTAAAAATATTCCTTTCTTTATGGAAAAGTATACTGTTTTTTTTCCTTTTTTAAAAAACTGATATGTAATAGTTGTACCTATTTTTGAGGTACATGTGATATTTTTACTATATGTGTACAATGTATAATTATTAAGTCAGGGTAACTGCAATATCCATCACCTCAAACATTTATTTTTTGTCTAACAGTTAAACAAAATTTATTTTTTTAAGAGACAGGGTCTCATTCTGTTGTCCAGGCTCGAGTACAATTGTGTAATCATAGCTCACTTCAACTTTGAACTCCTCGACTTAAGTGATTCTCTTGCCTCAGCCTCCCGAGTAGCCGGGACTGTAGGTGTATGCCACCATGCCTGGCTAATTTTTAAATTTTTTTGTAGAGACTGAGTCTCGCTTATGTTGCCAAGGCTGATCTTGAACTTCTCAAACGATCCTCCTGCCTTGGCCTCCCAACATGCTGAGATTACAGGTGTGAGCCGCCATGCCTAGCCCCTAACAGTTAAATTTTGACATATCATTTGTTTTCGCAAAAGTATTGTTTCATTGTTATCTACTTAGAAAGCAAGAGGCATAGTGTCTGTCTTGTTTTGTCTTTTCCTTTTCTTCCCTTTTCCCTTCCCTTTTCCCTTCCCTTCTCTCTTCCCTTCTCCCTTCCCTTGTCCTCTCCCCTCCCCTCCCCTCC
>NW_016809153.1:0-960 GCF_001698545.2 Rhinopithecus bieti | reverse complement strand
CTTTGTTCTTTTTCTTTTTTTTTATAACACTTGAAAGTATAAAATGCTACATTTCCAAAATATATATATTTTTTTCTGCACCAGCACCCTTGTATAGTAAACGTATCTACTTTTTGTGTATTTGTTTCAATGCACTACATTTTGTCTACAATTTCATTACATGTATACAGCAAATAGGCAAGCACGGTTTTTACATCCTTAATGATTTTTTTTCTATACAGGGAGGTTTAAAAAAAAATACTTGAACAGTTTGCCCAGCAATGTGACACACAATGCATGTACCTTGTTCTCATACTTTTTTAGAATGTGTAAAATGAAGATTCAGTAATTTTAACTCAGGTGTTTATCTTTTTCAAAACAGTGTTGCAGTTTTGTTATTTGCATTACTTTTCAAAACTCCTTACGTTTTTCTCTCATGGCACACTTTCTTCTAATACTTCAAATTTTGGCAGGCAATATAAAAAAGGCTGCAACTTCTGCCCTTTGAGGGCACTGTAGTGACTAAACAGCATATCAAATTTTGAATACTTTTGAAATCACTTCACCAATGATATCCCTGACCGAAGGTTCATGCATGATGCATCATCACACAGTACATTCAGAGAGAGCTTTGACTTCGCTATGAGAAGAAAAGATTCCTAGAAGTCTCTCACAGTAACTGCCTCTGTCATTGAGTAGTTAAGGGCCATCTGTCTCCCCTTCTTAAGAGAGGCCTTCTTACCGTTCGCTTAGGGTGGGATATTAAAAGATGATCAGTGCTGTGGGATGAATTGGGCCTTATTGCTTTACTACTATTCAGTGCAGGTTCTAGAACCACTTTCACCCAAACAGGAAAAAAAAAAAAAGCTGAGTTGGAGGACAACAATTTCTTTGTCTTTTGTTTGGTTAGATGGTAAGACGAACGGACAAGTGCCTCAGCTCGCTGCACTGACGACAGGCAAGCAAAGGCGATTACCAGTT
>NW_016809152.1:0-1719 GCF_001698545.2 Rhinopithecus bieti | reverse complement strand
AGGCCCACTGCCCCCGAGTCCAGGGTGAGGGCTCAGATCAGGTCCACTGCTTTCCCAGTCCAGGGAGAGGTCTCAGAGCAGGCCCGCTGCCCTTGAGTCCAGGGTGAGAGTTCAGAGCAGGCCTACTGCCCTCCCAATCCAGGGTGAGGGCTCAGAGCAGGCCCACTGCCCCCCAAGTCCAGGGTGAGGACTCAGTGCTGGCTTATCCTCACAACGGACCTATACGTCCCTGGACATCCAAGGTGGGGCTCTGGGATGCCACCCCCAGCCAGGACAGACTGGCTCACGAGAAGGACCTTCGTCCACAGCAGGCTTCATTAGGAGATGCTGGGCCCTGGCTGCTGGAAGACGAACTCAGTGAGCCCCATGAGGGCATGGGTCCCTGAAACCCCTTGGCCCTGTCCAGCCTGGAATGGCAATGAGCAGGCCATCTTGCCAGCTAAGACATGAAGCCCAGGCTGGGCCTGTGTGCCAGGTCACACTCCTTTCAGGATGTGCTGGTGCCTGCCTCAGGTCAATTTCCAAAGCCTCATCCAGTAAAACCACATCTCTCAAAGCAATTCCTCCAACAAGAGGGAATTCTCTGCCTACGTCAGGGTTTTTAAAGTGTGGGTGGTAGCGGGCTAGAACTGAAAAATTTCGGAGTCAGAAGAAATGGTTCTTACTCTAACTCTACCTTCCACCTCTGGGTTCCCTCATCTTTAGAATGGGAATTTGTTGGGATGATGAGACCAACACCAGGTCGTGGGGGCGACAAAGTCCCACAGAGACAAAGGAATGAGAAAAAGACAGTTTGAGAGAGAAATTGGACGAGGGGGCCATCGCACGTGTGGAGGCTGCAAAGGCCCCGAGCTCTGGGAGCCCACGCTATTTATTGGTGATCTAGCAAGGAAACAGGTGGTGAGGATGTGGGGGTTGAAAGGAAAAGGTGTATCAAGTGAATGAGAAACGTATGGCTACTTGAGATAATGGGCGTGCTGGAAGCCAGGAGCCAACAAGTCTAGCAGACATGCAAGCCCTGCCTCAGTTTCTCTCCCAACACTCAGCTTTTCTCCCAACAGGAATCATAGAAAACTCAGAGGCTAGTGAAAGGTTAAAGCAGGTGGTCCACACCAGCTGCAGAGTCAAAAACAAAATATGCATCTACTGCCATTTAGAAAGAGGACACAAACTCAGGCAAGACTGTTTTTCACACAACCCACGGGTGGGGCCTGGCTGGGCCTCCCCACGCACAGCTGCTGACCTCTGCATATAAAATACACTTCAGGACCGGGCGCGGTGGCTCATGCCTGTAATCCCAGCACTTTGGGAGGCCAAGAGGAACGGATCACTTGAGGTCAGGTGTTTGAGACTAGCCTGGCCAACATGGTGAAACCCCATCTCTGCTAAAAATACAAAAATTAGCCGGGCATGGTGGTGGGTGCCTGTAATCCCAGCCACTCAGGCAGCTGAGGCACAAGAATCATTTGAACCCACGAGGCAGAGTTTACAGTGAGCCAAGATCGCACCACTACACTCCAGTCTGGTGGACAGAGCAAGACTCCATCTCAAATACAAATAAAAATAAAAATAAACATGCTGTAGGGGACTTGGATGAAATTGAAAATGTCCTTTTTGACTTTGAACAGATCAGACTTGGTGACTTGTTAAGAAATCTCTGAAGCTTTAAAGTTATGGTAAAATAAAATCCATCTTCCTTTTCCTGCATAGGTTATTCAC
>NW_016809151.1:0-1127 GCF_001698545.2 Rhinopithecus bieti | reverse complement strand
TTCCAAGAAAGCTTCTTTCTAGTTTTAATCTGAGGATATTTTGTTTTTCACCATAGGCCTCAAAGTGCTCCCAAATATCCCTTTGCAGATAACACGGAAACAGTGTTAGCAATCGGCTCCATGAAAAGAATAGTGTAACTCTCTGAGATGAATTCACACATCACAAAGAATATTTTCAGAAAGTTTCTAGTTTTTATCTGAGAATATTTCCTGTGTCATTGTAGGCTTCAAAGCGATAGAAAATAATCCTTCTCAGATTCTTCAAAACTGTGCCGTCAAACTCATCCATGAAAAGAATCATGTAATTCTGTGAGATGAATTAACACATCACAAAACCGTTTCTCAGAAAGCATCTTTCTACCTTTTCTATGAGGATGTTTAATATGTCACCATAAGCTTCGATGTGCTCCAAAATATCCCATTGCAGATTGCCAGAAGACAGTGTTAGCAAACTGATCAATGAAAAGAATAGTGTAACGCTGTGAGATGAATTCACACATCACAAAGCAGTGTCACAGAAAGTTTCTTTCTGTTTTTTTTCTGAGGATATTTCCTTTTTCACCACAGGCTTCAATGTTTTCTTAAATGTCCCTTGCAGATTCCACGAAAACAGTGTTAGCAAACTGCTGCATGAAAAGAAAGGTGTAAGTCTGTGAGATGAATTTACACATCACAAAGAACTTTCTCAGAAAACTTCTTTCTAGTTTTTATCTAAGGACATTTTCTTTGTCACCACAGGCCTCAATGCAATCCAAAATATTCCTCCTCAGAATCCCCAAAAACAGTGCTAACAAACTTCTCCATGGAATGAATCATGTAACTCTGTGAAATGAATTCACACATCACAAAGCATTTTTTCAGAAAACTTCTTTCTAGTTCATACCTGAGGATATTTCCTTTTTAACCATAGGCTTCCATGTGCTCCCACATATATCCTCTGAGATACCACAAAAACAGTGATGCCAAAGTGTTCAATCAAGGAAAAAGTTAAACTCTTTCAGATGAATATACACATAACAAAACCGTTTCTGGAAAAGTTTCTCTGCAGTTTTTATCTGAAGTTATTTCCTTTTCAGTGTAGGCTGCTGGAGCTCCCAAATATCCCATTGCAGATTCCATAAAAACAG
>NW_016809150.1:6316-7764 GCF_001698545.2 Rhinopithecus bieti | reverse complement strand
TTCCGCTGGCCCCGCACTCGGAGCGGCCGGCCGACGCCGCCAGCCCAGGGCAGTGAGAGGCTTAGCACCCGGGCCAGCAGCTGCGGAGGATGCGCCCCGTCCCCAGCACTGCCGGCCCGCATGCACCGCTCTCGAATACTCGCCGGGCCTGAGCCTCCTCCCGGCGGGGCAGGGCTCGGGACCTGCAGCCCGCCATGCCCGAAACCCCACCACGGTGGGCTCCCGCACCGCACGAGCCTCCCCGACGAGCGCTGCCCCTGCTCCGCGGCGCTGGGTCCCGTGGACCGCCTAAGGGCTGAGGAGTGCAGGCGCACCCTGCAAGACTGGTGGGCAGCTCCGACCGCGGCCCAGGTGCCCGACCCACTGGGTGAAGCCGGCTGGGCTCCTGAGTCTGGTGGGGACTTGGAGAGCTTTTATGTCTGGCTGAGGGATTGTAGATACACCAATCAGCACTCTGTGTCTAGCCCAGGGTTTGTAAATACACTAATCAGTACTCTGTATCTAGCTAACCTAGTGGGGACTTGGAGAAGTTTCTGTCTAGCATTCTGCGGCTTCCTCACGGATTGTAAATGCACCAATCAGCTCTCTGTAAAATGGACCAATCAGCAGGATGTGGGTGGGGCCAGATAAGGGAATAAAAGCAGGCTGCCCCACCAGCCAAAGGCAACTGGCTCAGATCCCTTTTGGAAGCATTATTCTTTTGCTGTGTGTAATACATGTTGTTGCTGTTCACTCCAGATCCACGCTACCTTTAAGAGCTGTAACACTCACCACTAAGGTCTGCAGCTTCACTCCTGACAGTGAGACCACGAACCCACTAGAAAGAAGAAGCTCCAGACACGTCTATCTGAACGTCCGAAGGAACAGACTCCGGACACTCCGTCTTTAAGAACTGTTAACACTCACCGTGAGGGTCCGTGGCTTCATTCTTTAAGTCAGTGAGACCAAGAACCCACAAATTCCAGTCACAATTCTATCTTTTGTAATTCTGCAAACTAGAAATTATTTATTCTCTTCTGAGTCCTATTTTTATTTTATTCCTCTGAGTTCTATTTCTGTTTTCTCCATCATTTATTACTTTCAACCTTGTGTTACAAGGCAAGGTGGTTAACAAGTACCTCAGACTTGACATGACCAAAAACTGACATCATGGTTGGGTGCGGTGGCTCATGCCTGTAATCCCAGGACTTTGGGAGGCCAAGGCAGGTGGATCACCTGAGATCAGAAGTTTGAGACCAGTCTGGCCAACATGATGAAATCCTGTCTCTACTAAAAATACAAAAATTAGCCAGGCATGGTGGTGGGTGCCTGTAATCCCAGCTACTTGGGAGGCTGAGGGAGGAGAATCACTTGAACCCGGGAGGTGAAGCTGGCAGTGAGTGGAGATCGCGCCACTGCACTCCAGCCTGGGCAACAAGAGCAAAACTGTCTTTAAAAAAAAAAAAAAA
>NW_016809150.1:0-1379 GCF_001698545.2 Rhinopithecus bieti | reverse complement strand
TTTTTTGGAGACAGAGTCTTGCTCTGCCACCCAGGCTGGAGTACAGTGGCCAGATCTCAGCTCACTGCAAGCTCCGCCTCCCGGCTTTACGCCATTCTCCTGCCTCAGCCTCCCGAGTAGCTGGGACTACAGGTGCCCGCCACCTCGCCCGGCTAGTTTTTTGTGTTTTTTAGTAGAGACGGGGTTTCACCGTGTTAGCCAGGATGGTCTCGATCTCCTGACCTCGTGATCCGCCCGTCTCAGCCTCCCAAAGTGCTGGGATTACAGGCTTGAGCCACCGCGCCTGGCTTCTTTCTTCTTTTTAACAATCTCTCCTAGGGGCACTTAAAGTAAAGTACCTTAGTTACTTCCTAGGTTGGGGAGAATGGTAGGATAGCATAAAATATTAGGAGAGAGGAGTAAGTTTATATCTCAAAATATAGTCTCATTATACTCATATGTCTCCTTGCAAATTTCTCAAGAGAAAACAGAGTCTCGCCAGGTGTGGCTCATGCCTATAATCCCAGCACTTTGGGAGGCCGAGGTGGGTGGATCACCTGAAGTCAGGAGTTTTAGACCAGGCAGGTCAACATGGTGAAACCCCCTCTCTACTAAAAATGCAAAAAAATTAGCCGGGTGTGGTGGTGGGCACCTGTAATCCCAGCTACTTGGGAGGCTGAGGCAGGAGAATTGCTTGAATCTGAGAGGTATAGGTTGCAGTGAGCCGAGACAGCACCATTGCACTCCAGCCTGAGCAACAAGAGCAAAACTCTGCAAGAAAGAAAGAGAGAGAGAGAGAGAGGAAGAAAGGAAGAAAGGAAGAAAGGAAGGAAGGAAGGAAGGAAGGAAGGAAGGAAGGAAGGAAGGAAGGAAAGAAGGGAGGGAGGGAGGGAGAGAAAACAATGTCTTCTATATCACTTGAATTCCCAGTTGCACATTGCTCATGAATTTATATTAGGCCAAGTCTGCATGGCCATGCTCCCCTATTCATTACAATTAAATAAAATGATAAATGTGAATAGTGCTGCAATGAACATACATGTGCATGTACGTTTGTAATAGAATGATTTATATTCTTTTGGGTATATACCCAGTAATGGTATTGCTGAGTCAAATGGTATTTCTGGTTCTAGATCTTGAGTCATGGAATCAACCCAAATGCCCATCAATGATACACTAGATAAAGAAAATCTGGTACATATACACAATGGAATACAATGCAGTTATAAAAAGGAATGAGATCATGTCCTTTACAGGGACATGGGTGGAGCTGGAAGCCATTATCCTCAGCAAACTAAGGCAGGAACAGAAAACCAAACACCGCATGTTCTCACTTGCAAGTGGGAGTTGAACAATGAGAACAAATGGACAAATGAGGGAAACAACACACACTGGGGCCT
>NW_016809149.1:0-1490 GCF_001698545.2 Rhinopithecus bieti | reverse complement strand
AAAAAAAAAAGAAAATAAAGAATATACAAAGTGGCATTCCCTGAGCCATCAGTACCAGAGTACAACAGCTACTGAACGGGGTGGTGCCATGGACTGATTTACTGGTGTATTGCTAAGCTATAATTAATAGCGTAATAGCTACCTCCAGAAGACTATGACAGCACTTGGCTGTTCAATTCCCTTAATGCTAGTTTTCAACTTCCTTCTTCTCCCACCCACATCCCAAATTTGTACAAGCAATAGAAAATAGAGAAATGGCTTTATGTTTGGAATCACCCTGAAGCTGTTTCATATTTCCAAAGCCTGCCTAAGGCCAAAATGTTAGCTTTGGAAATTTTGCCTTATCTAAACCATACGTCAAGAAATAAACACAAAACCAGTTGCCTTTGTCTACTTCCTCATGACAGTCAGGAGGGAGGCTTCAGTCGCTGAAGGCTCATCATCACTTTCAGGTGAGCCTTAAACCCTGCGTCAGCGATCTCTCAGACTTCTGAAATATGTTTCAGGCAATAATTTAACTGCATATTCTACAACACAAGAGTAATCCATTAAAGATACTGCATACAAAATATCTATCTCATCCAGAAAAAGAACACACTGACAAAAACCGATCCTTCACAAATAACGAAGAAACTGGCAGGGGAACCTGTCTGCCTTAAACTTACTGATCTGAAATATACTGACTGACTTGGTGCGATTTCCCTTTTTTTTTCCTTTAGTAAGTTTTTTAAAATTTTAGAACAATTTTATATTTTCAGAAAAGCTGCAAATACAGAAATATCCCTCGCCCAGTTAATCCCCCATGCTTTATTACATTACCACCTTACATTTGTCGAAATATGCTTTTAAATCACAAACTCTAAAATGCATATTAGCTTGTACAGTACTTTCTCATTTAACACCCGGATTTCAAAGTTTCATCCTCCTGATTCTCTCAAACACTAAAAATACGGTAATCTGTAATTACCATCAATGATGCAAGTGGCAAAATAACTCCTACAGCCGTTTTCCCACTCATACCGCCAGCCAGTGAAAAGTAAACGCCCGGACATCGGGGCACTTCAACCTTCCCCTACATTTCTGTTTTGGAAGTTCCAGCAGGTCGTCGAGTGACGAGCCTGAGACCACAGATTACCTGGAGAAGTCCACCTGTCCCGACGCGGCGAGCTCCCCACCGGGGTCCTGAGGCCGACCGGGCAGGAGACTGGGGCGGGGAGGCCCGGGGGCGTTGGCGGCGCCCCGACCTCGCGCCGCACCCTACCGCGCCGGGGACCCCGAGCCCAAGGTGCGCGCCCGAGTGGGCCCCACCTGGCCGGGGAGGAGGGGAGGAGGGCGGCCCCTCCGGTGTCGAGTTTCCCCGAGGACGGGGTCTCTCCTCCCGAGGCTCCGACCGAACAAAGAGCCAGGCAGGGCTAAGGGGCAGAGGCCGTGGCGGCGTGGAGTGGACAGCGGCCCCCGGCCGCGCGCCGCGCCCGCCCGCCAGCGAGGCC
>NW_016809148.1:29566-34263 GCF_001698545.2 Rhinopithecus bieti | reverse complement strand
GCGCTGGGAGTTGGAGACTGGAGCTTTTCCTATTCGGCCATCTCGCCCTGCCCTACCTCTTATTTCATTTTATTTTTTGATACAAGGTCTTGCTCTGTCACCCAGGCTGGAGTGCAGTGGCATTATCACAGCTCACTGCAGCCTGAACTTCCTGAGCTTAAACGATCCTTCCACCTCAGCCTTCTGAGTACCTGGTACTACAGGTGTATGCCAGTACTTTAAATTTTTTGTAGAGATGTGGTCTTGCTACATTGCCCAGGCTGGTCTTCAACTCCTAGACTCAAGTGATCTGCCCTCCTCAGGCTCCCAAAGTGCTGGGATTACAGGCATGCCACCATGCCCAGCCTCAAGTTAATTTTTATCTTTACAATTCTCAATTACTACCAATACAGATACCTTCTGGCTATTTCTTTCATGTAAGTGGATGGTTTGTTGTGACTTGGTAAGTCTCCAGTACATCACACACTCTTACCTACCATTTAAAGAATCAACAAGTAAATCAAGCACCTTTCGCTTTAGGCCAGGGGTACAGAGGGCACTGCGTCAACTTTTAAAATGCAGGTTTATTCACTACAGATTTGCTTTTATTGGTTATGCATAGCAAAACTTGGTATTACTATTAGTATAAAAGGACTACCTCAAGAAAACAAAACTTACACATGAAATGTACTTAGCTGCTGTGTTTGTCATATATGTTACTTATTTGTTCATATACTTGGCCATTACCATGTGCCAGAACCAGTAGTGACTTAGAATTGCTCGAACACAGCCATTTAAGTCTTAATGAATTTGTGCTAAGTTCATATCAGCCTTCTCTTTCAATCATATGCATGCAAAAGCATTTGAAAAAATAAAGATACGCATTTAACATTTTAGAAGAGTAACGTCAGCCATATCCTCACCAGTGGCAAATTTTCACTAACCACTTAACTAGAAATACTTAATATTGGCACCACATATTTTACAATGTCAATGCCATTTTATTCAGAGTTCTTAATTTAAATGCATCGTGTAGCAGGTTTTTAGCTTTATAATACATTGCTTTATAAATATGAGTGAGTCTTAAAAGGCTTGCTTTAATGAATTTTTTTGGAAAATAAATTATTTTAAGATGAATGAACCAAGCAATTATGTTGCAAAGAAACAAATCCCAGCAATTGCAAACATCAAATCTTTCACGCAAAATGCCTGAAATTATAAGTACATGAAAAATGAAATGAAAACTGTTCTTATCCTGTCATAAACGATTTATTTACAGTTCCTAATAAAAAGTGTATTGTCAGAACACAAATTAAGGCCCATACATTAAGCTATATATATATATTTTATTTATGTTTTTCCTCTTTCAGTTAATATTCTTTGCTCTCTATTGAAGCATACTAAATGATAGCTTAATAGCTTGAAATATTATTACACTTCCAAGTCATGAACAGCTTACTTCTTTCTAGAATAACATGATGCAAACAATTTATCTGATGCTTAATAAATATATGTTGCATGAATAAATAAGTGACTAAATAAACCTTTGATTCTCATCAGCTGCCATAAACATTTATTAACATAAGGAATAAATTCAAGACAAGGTAGATGAAAATACAGTATAGCTTAAAGAAACAAAAGGAATCTGCTAATTTTTCTATGTCTTCCTTATATGAGGAACAGAAACTTCAAAGTCAAAGGCTGTGTAGGCAAGAGAAAAATTACGGTTCTCTGAAGAAAGACAAGAGAGTTTAATTCAGTAAGATAACATTAATTTAACATCTTTTATGAGCTTAGCACTGGGCAGAAAGCTAAATAAAAAATATGAACTAAACAAAGGTGTCTTCCTTTGAGGAGTCCAACATGAATTAAAGGANTTAACATAAGGAATAAATTCAAGACAAGGTAGATGAAAATACAGTATAGCTTAAAGAAACAAAAGGAATCTGCTAATTTTTCTATGTCTTCCTTATATGAGGAACAGAAACTTCAAAGTCAAAGGCTGTGTAGGCAAGAGAAAAATTACGGTTCTCTGAAGAAAGACAAGAGAGTTTAATTCAGTAAGATAACGTTAATTTAACATCTTTTATGAGCTTAGCACTGGGCAGAAAGCTAAATAAAAAATATGAACTAAACAAAGGTGTCTTCCTTTGAGGAGTCCAACATGAATTAAAGGATAAAAGAACCTAAGCAAAGAATTGTAATGTGATACAAGGTGTAAGGTGTTACCTTTTTTTCTCATCATTTCCCATTCTGCACAAACTAAATGACAATTCTCAATTTTCTCTGAATATTCAAAATTCTTTCACAATTCTGTTTTTACACATGATATTTCTTCTGCCTAGATAACTTTTCCCCAACTTTTTGTCTGGTAAATATCTAATCATCTTGCAAGACCAAATGCATATGTTACCTACACTTTCTGAATCCCTCAGAAGCGTTCATTTCCTTCTACACTCCCCTGGAATTTTCTTCAAATCTATGTTGTCTTCTAATGGCTATTGTCTTTCTTAATGGACTGTATATATTTCAGGAGTACAGACTGTGTCTTTTTCATCTTTGCATTCCCAGTGATAGCACTGTTTGAGCAGGAATATGTAATTGTTGAAAAAGAAAAGAATACAGTAGACATAAGGAAAATGCAGAATGGCCAGTGAAGATCAGAGAGACAAGACTTAGCAGGGTAAACCAAAATTCGAAGAGCAGTTGGGGACAGAGGGGAAGGAGGTAAAGACACAGTCCCAATAGTACAATTTCCTGGACTAGTCAACTCAGCTTGCTGATAAGGAATCTCACCTCCTGATTTCATAATGGTATGTAGAAGAAAATCAGAATTCACGACCCAGAAATTTGCTTTATATTCCCCAGAAAGCATCTGTTGCATAAACTGAAAGGTATCTGTACTTCTGACCTGTTGATGTATATCCATTACATTAGGAAGGGTAAGAAGGAAGTTTAACATTTGACCTCTTTGGGGACTGCAACTAAGAAACTGCTCAATAAACAGAAAAAAAAAGTTGGTGTTTAAATTTATTTTCCGCGTTAACTTCCAGAAGAGCTCAATCACATAATGAAGCATCCAAATGACATGACTTTAAACCTGGTGCTTAAACCCAGAACTGTACAGGGATTAAAGCTCAGCATCTGAAAGGATTCACCACAGCTACATGGTTCAAACTTAGAAGTGGTCTAGACACCTATTTCTGATGCCATGCTTTTAAGTAGGTTTAGGTCAGCAGAGCCTTGTTCATAGGTCAAACTTCAAATGTCTAGACTGTATGTATGGAACACTGTCAACCATCAATATTCTTTCCTTTCTCAAAGTGTGAGAGCCTAGCACATGAGTGGTTCATCTATGAAGAGCCCTGTTTATGAGACATACATTCTGGACTTAAGGTTTTGATATACCCAACTCTTACTGTTATAAAAGATATTACAAACAGGGAATGGTTATTTGGCACTAATATAATAAAAATTTCAGGAAGGAAGAAAATATCAGGTCCAGTTGGTTGAGAATCAGGGTCTTTTCTTCTATTTGCATTTCAATTATCAAAACAAGAGAGGAAAAAAGGGAAAAGCAACAAAAGAAGAAAAAGAGAAGTTTCCCTCTTCACCAGTTTTATGTCCTTACCAATGCACACAGAAGGTCAACTGCTTCCAAGATCAGTTCCTGATGACCAATGCGGCTGACCCCCAGATCTTCTAGCTCCTGATGTGTAATGCGCAGCAGCTGGTCCCCACTGATCTTCTCCCTCTCAAAATTCTTAATATACTGCTGCAAACAGTCATCAAGACCTACAAAATAAAAGTATGAAAGACCAGAATGAAAACATGGTCAAACCAAACAAACGTGAAGGGTGGGAGAAGCAAGCATTAGTGTTACCATGTCACAAATTAAGTCCATTTTAACTCTGAACTAGCCAAATCCTTCACCCTTTCTTAACCTACATATGGGCTATGGTGAAAAAGAAAATCACTTCATCATACTCATAGTTGTCAGGCACCTAGTTGAATTTTCCTCAGCACGTACTGGAAATCTTTATCTCACGTCTGTGCAGTTTTCCTTGCTGACTATTTCATAAAGTATGCCAACAGGCAGGTTCCCCTATTTTTAAATTTATGTGCATCACTTTCTTACTTTCTTATTTAAACCCCACTTCAGAGGAAGAGATGTCCTTCCTATTTAAAGCTAATCTATCTTTCTGTACTCTGTAGTCCCATCTCTTGTCACCTTAAGATGACTTCAATAACTAAAAAATTAAATTCTCTTTGTTTCAACTATTTCCTGCTAATTGACTCATTCTATGTTCAAATTTCTTCCATCTTAAAACAAAACACAAAATCCTTATTTTGATTTCACTGATCATGTGTGCTCCTCACTAGTCTGTCACCCTCTTTGGATTCAAGCCCTTACCCTTATTTCCTCACCTGTGATGCATTCCTTAATCCATTATCATTTGGATTTTACTCAAATCTAAAAGTAGAAATCAGGATTACACAGGGCAATTCATACGTGATTGGCTAGGCTATAGATTGAGTCGGTTTCAATCATCTGTGAAGTGGCTTGATACAAATGATGAACTGGACTAACAAAACTAATGCTCTAGAAATTTAAGTAAAGAATACCAAGAAAATGAGGCAATTTAGCTGAAACTAAGAGGTCCTCATTATGTCAAGAAGGGAGACCAGAGGCTATAATATATATATAATATATATAA
>NW_016809148.1:11162-29288 GCF_001698545.2 Rhinopithecus bieti | reverse complement strand
AAAAAAAAAAAAAAAAAAAAAAGAAAAAGAAAAGAATACAGTAGACAAATATATATATATATATATTCCAGCTGAAGTTATGGAGGAGCAGAAATTATAAAAAAAAAAAATAGAAAAAAAGAGATGAAATTAGAAAAGATGTACAAAAGGAAGTCAAGTTTCCCAACAGAGAGATTATGTAGCCATTGAGAAAGAAAATGAGTCAGTCCTAAAAGCACTGTGATTCCTGACAGGGTCTAGTATAAGGCCACAGATGTCTTTACTATATTCTCAAACTTCCTTAAAGTAACTAGAATTACTTTCTAGCCTCTCTATACAACCTGCTTTTTCTTTCATTCTCCATCAGTACGTGTATACTGCTGAGGGCTGAAATGTTCTCCCTGGATATAGCAACGTGAAAGTCACTAGTGACATTCCTGAGAGTTGTTTTCACAGTATATTGTTTACACACACACAATTCAGGAGGGCAATACAAATTGAAAGTAGATGAGAAAAATATGGTTAGAGGAAAATATGGTTAGTCATAAAGTGGGAGCCAGAATAATGAAAACATAAAAAATTCATACAAATGAAAAATACTAATAGTTTAAAACATTCATTAGATAACAGCAAGCCAGTTTCTCAGAGAAGTCCATCCAGTTTTTTCTTAAATTGATACATAATAATTGTATATACTTAAGAGATACATGTGATATTCTGATACATTCATGTGAAGTATAATGATCAAAACAGGGTAATTGGAATATCCATCACCTCAAACATGCCCATCCATTTTGACACTAAAGTCAGCAAAAGGATTTCTTGTGGGAAGAAATCCTTGTGTAATGTAATAAACAACACCTTCAACAAACTCTTTTGATAAACACAACCATAAGTTCCCATTGGACTGTTTCTTACAGTAAGGCTGAAAATACATTTAAAAAATGTTACCTTGTATTGTAGACCAAATAATAACTGATTATCATGAAGATAGAACCATGTTTATCTTTGCTGGCTTTAAGGATGTTACAATCTATCAACAGGGTTTATAATTCCAGGGAGAAAATAAGTACATAAGTGAAAATAGGCCCCCACAGTAGGAAAGAGCATCAGGGGCAGGGATGTGGGGAGGAGACCAGGAAGAGACTGACAGCTGAGGCCAAGATTTAGCCACGGTGAAGGTTAGGAAATTCCTTGAAGGCGCAGGAAGGAAAGTCCAGGGTGACTGAGGGAAACCCATGCAGTAGCTGCTGAACCTGCTGGCCCTATGGCTGGGCACCATGGGATTAGGCAGGGCTGAGCTCCTAAGGGCCTAGCAGCAGGGCCTGGGGAAATTCCATAAGCATCCACTTATGCAGTGAGCCTTCAGGTAGACCAATATGAGCAGTGCTATGGATACACTCTTCCCAGCAGGAACCTTTGTGAGGCTAGAGTTTAAGCTCCAGTATACAAGTTTCTGGAAGAAGAATCCTGAGTGCAAAGTCAAGTCCTGTGGAAAGAAGCAGAAATGCCTGGCCTACATCAAACTTGAGGATAAAATTTTAGGCCAGATGGTCCATTGCCCCATACAGATGCAGGATGGACAGGAGCCTGAAAAGCACCAGGAGATTCAGTGCAGTAGAGTGGAGCAGGCCAGCCATGACCCTCACAGCTACTACTTCCCTGGACAATTTGCCTTCTTTTTAAGGCCCTGCTCCCCAGCACAGAACCCTGGACTGAATTTTATTGTGCTCCCCAGACAGCTGCACGTTGTAACCAGTGGAATACCCTGCCCTCCTAGTGATGATCCCATTATATCCCGAGCTAATAAAACTACTCTCCAAAAAACAAAGAAAAAAATATAAAATAAAAAAAAGATTACCGTAGAATTCAGCAATTCCACTTCAGGGTATATACCCAAACAAAATGAAAGCAGGTATTTGAAGAAATAGTTGTACACCTATGCTCATACAAGCATTATTCACAATAGGCAAGAGGTGGAAGCAACCCAAGTGTCCACTGATGTACAAGTAGACAAAGAAAATGTTGGAGGAGGTGGAGCAAGATGGTAGAACAGAAGGCTCCACCAATTGCCTTCCCTAGCCTCTGACAAGGACACCAATTTAATAATTATCTACACAAAAAAGCACCCTCATAGGAACCAAAAATCAGGTGAGCATTCACAGTACCCGGTTTTAACTTCGTATCACTGAAAAAGACACTGAAAACCTAAAAAAAATAAAAAATAAAAATAAAAAAAAGTCTTAAGCAGTGATGCCACACCTCCTTCAAGCCCAGGCAGTGGTAGGGTGGTTACTAGAGTGTTTGTTTGTGCTGGAGGGAGAGCACAGCAATTTGTAAGGCATTGAACTTACTGCTGTCCTGATAGAGCAGAAAGGAAAACAAGACCAAACTCAGCTGATACCCACCCAGAGAGGGAGCATTTAAACCAGCCCTAGCCAGAGTGGAATCGTCAGTCCTGGCAGTTGGAACCTGAGTTCCCACAAACCTTGCCACCATGGGCTAAAGTGCTCTGAGGATTTAAATAAATAAACTTGAAACACAGTCTAGACCACAAAGACTGCAAATCCTAGGAGAGTCCTAATGCTGAACAGGGCCCAGAGACAGTGGATAGGGGTGACATGCAACATACTAAAACACCAGCCAGGGTGGCCAAGAGAGTGCTGGTATTATCCCTTCCCTAACTCCAGGCTTTACAGCTCATGGCTCCAAAAGAGACTCCTCCTTCCTTCCGCTTCAGGAGAAAAAAAGGGAAGAGTGGGGAAGACTTTATCCTGCATCTTGGATACTAGCTTGGCCCAGTCAGAGTCATGAGGGCCCCTTTCGAGGCCCAAGCTCCTGGATGACATTCCTAGATATACCCTTGTCCAGAAGGGAATGACCCTATCCTGGCACCATTCATCACCAGCTAACTGAAGAGCCCTTGGGCCCTGAATAAGCAGCAATGATACCCAAGTACTACATCAAGGGTCCTGTGTGAGACTGTGAGATTTGTTGGCTTCAGGTAAGACCCAGCACATTTGCAGCTGTGTTTGACTCCAGGGCACAATTCCTTCTGCTTCAAAAAAGCAGAGGGAAAAGGAAAGGGGACTTTGTCTTGTATCTTAGGTACCACCTCATGCATAGGGGGGTAGAGAAAAAAGCAGACTCTTGGGGTCTACAATTCTAGGACTTGTCTCTTAGATGGATGACATTTCTGGACCTGCCCTGGGCCAGAGGGGAGCCCACTGTCCTTGAAGGGTGAGGCCCAGGCCAGGCAGCATTTGGTACAAGCTAATTGAAGAGACCTTGGGTCTTAAGGAAACAGCAGTGGTAGTTTGGCAGTACTCACCGTGGTTTTGTGGTGATGGTGGCCATGGAGGGAGGGGGTTCCTCTGCCTTTGGAAAGGGGAGAGAAGAGTGGGAAGAACTACATCTTGTGGTTTGTCAGATCAGCCACAGTACAACAGAACAACAGGTGCACTTCTAAGGTTTTAAATGCTAGTCCCTGGCTCCCAGACAGCACCTCTGGACCCACCCAGGGCCTGGGGAAAATTGCTGCCCTGAAGGGAAGAACACAAGCCCGTTGGCTTTGGCATTTGCTTACTGTAGAGCCCCAGGGTCTTGAGAGAACATAGGCAGTAGCCAGGGAGGGGTTAAAGCAGGCCTTGAGCAACACATAGTGCTATGTTGGCTTCAGGTATGACCCAGCACAGTCACGGTGGTGGTGGCCACAAGGGTGCTTGTCTCACTCCACCCACAGCTCCAGGTGGCTCACAACAGAGTGAGAGACTGTTTATTTGGGAGACAGTAAGGGAAGAGAACCAAAGTCTCTGCCAGGTAGTCCAGAGAATTATCCCAGATCTTGCCCAAGATCATCAAGAAGGCCTCCATGAGTCTATAAGGACCACAGCATCACTGGGCTTGGGGTGCTCCCTGAAGCAGATACAGCTTAGATCATAACACCTAAGTCCTTTCAAATATCTGGAATTCCTTCCCAAGAAGGATGGGTACAAACAAGTTTTGGCTGCAAAAACTATAATAGATTCCTAACTTTTCAATGCCCAGCAACAGATGAACATCTATGAGTATTAGGACAATTCGGGAAAACATAATCTTATCAAATGAATGAAATAAGGCACCAGGTGCCAATCCTGGAGAAACAAAAGATACGTGACATTTCATGTAGATAATTCAAAATAGCTATTTTGAGGAAACTTAAAGAAATTTCAAGATAACGCAGAGAAGGAATTCAGAATTCTATCAGATAAATTTAACAAAGAGATTGAAATAATTTAAAAGAATCAAGCAGAAATACTGGAGCTGAAAAATGCAATTGTCATACTGAAAAATGCATCAGAGTCTTTTAACAGCAGATTTGGTCAAGCAGAAGAAAGAATTCGTGAGCTTGAAGACTGGCTATTTGAAAATACAGTCAGAGGAGATTTAAAAAAAGAATAAAAAACAATTACCCATGCCTACAGGCACCTCAAAAGGGAATATCTAAGTGTTATTGCCCTTAATCAGGAGGTAGAGGAAGAAGTCAGAGGTAGAAAGTTTATCGAAAGGAATAATAACAGAGAACTTCCCAAACCTAGAGAAATATATCAATACCTAAATACAAGAAGGTTATAGAACACCAAGCAGAATTAGCCCAAAGAAGACTACCTCAAGGCATTTAATAATCAAATTCCAAAAGTCAAGGATAAAGGATCCTCAAAGCAACAAGAGAACACAAACAACATACAATGGAGCTCCAATACATCTAATGACAGAGTTTTCAGTGGAAAACTTACAGGCCAGCAGAGAGTGGCATGACATATTTAAAGTGACAAAGAAAAAAACTTTTACCCTAGAAGAGTATAAACAGCAAAAATATTCTTCAAACATGAGGGAGAAATAAAGACGTTCCCAAACAAAAGTCGTGATATTTCATCAACATGAAACCTGCCCTGCAAGAAATGCTAAAGGAAGTACTTCAATCAGAAAGAAAAGGACATTATGGGCAATAACTAGTCATCTAAAGGCAAAAAACTCACTGGCAATAGTAACCACACAAAAAACACAGAATATTATAACACTGTAATTGCGGTGTGTAAACTCCTTTTATCCTAAGTAGAAAGACTAAACAATGAACCAATCAAAATAAAACTACAACAGCTTGTCAAGACATAGACAGTACAATAAGATCTAAATAGAAACAACAAAAAGTTAAATAGTGGGAGTATGAAGTTGAGGCGTAGAGTTTTTATTAGTTTTCTTTTTGCTTGTTTGTTTGTTAGCACAAACAGGGTTAAGTCCTCATGAGCTTAAAATAATGGTTATTAAGATAGTATTTGCAAGGCTCATGGGAACCTCAAACCAAGAAACTAAATCATTTCAAATTGGGAAAATCACTTTCACTAAAAGGAAGATAGAACAGAAAGAAAGAAGGAAGAGAAGACCACAAAATGGCCAGAAAACAAATAACAAAATGGCAGGAGGAAGTCTTTACTTATCAACAGTAACACTGAATATAAATGGACTAAACTCTCCAATAAAAAGTCATAGAGTGGATGCGTAAATTTAAAAACAAAACAAAACACAGTGATCTGTTGCCTATAAAGAAACATACTTCACCTATAAAGACACAAATAGAATGATAATAAAGGAATGGAAAAGATATTCCATGCCAATTGAAATCCAAAAGAGCAGGAGTAGCTATACTCATATCAGGAAAATAGATTTCAAGACAAAATCTATACAAAGAGGCAAAATAATAGAATCATAAAGGGGTCAATTCAACAAGAATTGAATTTCAAATATATATGCAACCAGCACTGGAGAACTCAGATATAAAAGCAAGTATCAATGAAGCTAAAGAGACAGAGAGCCCCCAATACAATAATAGCTGAAGACTTCAACACCCCACTTTGGGCATTTGACGGATATTCCAGACAGAAATTAATCAAGAAACATTGGACTTTATCTACACTACAGAACAAACAGACCTAACAGATATGTACAGGATATTTCATCCAAAGACTGCAGAATACACATTCTTTTCCTCAGCAAATGGATCATTCTCAAGGACACACCACGTTAGGTTACAAAACAAGCCTTAAAACATTCAAAAAAATGAAAATCCTCTCAAGTATCTTCTTTGACTACAAAAGCATAAAATTAGAAATTGATGACAAGAGGAATTTTTGAAACTATACAAATACATCAAAACTGAACAATACATTCCCAAATGACCAGTGGATCAATGAAGAAAGTAGGAAGGAAATTGAAAAATTTCTTGAAACAAATGATAATGAAAACACAACATACAAAAACCTATGGGATACAGCAAAAGCAGAACTAAGAGGGAAATTTATAGCTATATGTGCTTACATCAAAAAAGAAGAAAAACTTCAAATAAACAACCTAACAATGCATCTTAAAGAACCAGAAAAGAGAGCAAACCAAACCCAAAATACTAGAAGAAATAATAAAGACCATAAACAAGTGAAATTGAAATGAAGCAATACAAAAGAGCAATAAAACAAAAAATTCACATTTTGAAAAGTTAAACAAAATTTACAAACCTTTGGCTAGACTAAGAAAATAAGAAAGAAGACCCAAATAAATAAAATCAGAGGTAAAAATGGACACATTACACTTGACACTGCAGAAATTCAAAGGATCATTAGTGGCTACTATGAGAAACTACATGCCAATAAACTGGAAAATCTTGAAGAAATGAGCAAATTTCTAGACAAAAAGAACCAAGATTGAAACATAAAGAAATCCAAAACTTGAATATGCCAATAACAAGTAACGAGATTGAAGCCATAATAAAAAGTCTCACAGTAAAGAAAAGCCTGGGAGCTGATGGCTTCACAGGTGAATTCTAGCAAATATTTAAAGGAGAACTAATACCAATCTGACCCAAACTATTTTGAAAAACAGAAGACGATACGGCCAAACTCATTCCATGAGGCCAGTATTACCCTGACACCAAAAGCAAAGACACATTGAAAAAAGAAAACTACAGGCCAATATATCTCATGAATATTGATGCAAAAAAACTCAACAAAATACTAGCAAGCTGAATACAGTAATATTAAATACTTTAAAACCATAATTCATCATGACCAAGTATTTATCCCTGGGATGCAAGAATTGTTCAACATATGCAAATCAATCAATGTGATACATCATACCTACAGAATAATGAACAAAAACCATCTGATCATTTCATTTGATGCTGAAAAAGCATTTGATAAAATTCAACTTCCCTTCATGATAAAAACCCTCAAAAAACTGAGTATAGAAGGAACAAACCTTAACATAATAAAAGCCATACATGGCAGTCCCACAGCTAGTATCATACTGAATAGGGAAAAACTGAAAGCCCTTCCTTCAAGATCTGGAACACGACAAGGATGCCCACTGCCACCATCATTATTCAACATAGTGTTGGAAGTCTTAGCTAGAGCAGCCAGGCAAGAGAAATAAATAAACGACATCCAAATTGGAAAGAAAGAAGTCAAATTATTCTTATTTGCTGATGAGATGATCTTATATTTAGAAAAACCTAAAGAATCCACAAAAAAACTATTAGAAGTGATAAATTCAGTAAAGTTGCAGGATACAAAATTAACACAAAAATCAGTAGCACTTCTACATTCCAACAGTGAACAACCTGAAAGAGAAAATAAAGTAATTTAATTTATAATAGCCCCACATAAAGTTAAACACCTAGGAATCAACTTAACCAAAGAAGTGAAAAATCTCTACAATGAAAACTATAAAACATTGATGCAAGAAATGGAAGAGACCACGAAAAAAAGGGAAAGATATTTCATGTTAATGGATTAGAAGAATCAATATTGTTAAAATGTCCATACTACTCAAAGCAATCTACAGATTCAAAGCAATCCCTATCAAAATACCAGTGACATTCTTCACAGAAATAGAAAAAAAAAATCCTAAAATTTATATAGAACCACAAAAGATCCAGAATAGCCAAAGCTATCCTAAGCAAAAAGAACACAACTGGAGGAATCGCACACCTGACTTCAAATTATACTACTGAGGTATAGTAAACAAGATAGCATGGTACTGGCATAAAAACAGACAGAGACCGGTGGAACAGAATAGAGAACACAGAAACAAATCCACACACCCACAGTGTACTCATTTTCGACAAAAGTGCCAAGGACATACACTGGAGAAGGCCAGTCTCTTTAATAAATGGTTCCGGGAAAACTGGATATCCATGGGCAGAAGAACGAAACTAGATCTATTATCTCCTGCTATATACAAAATTCAAAATTGATTAAAGACTTAAATCTAAGACTTCAAACTATGAAACTACTACCAGAAAACATTGCAGAAACTCTCCAGGACATTGGTCTTGGCAAAGATTTCTTGAGTAATACCCCACAATCACAGGCAACCAAAGCAAAAATGAACAAATGGGGTCACATAAGTTAAAAGGCTTCTGCACAGCAAAGGAAACAGTCAACAAAGTGAAGAGACAACCCACAAAATGGGAGAAAATATTTGCAAGCTACACATCTGACAAGGGATTAATAACCAGAATATGTAAGGAGCTCAAACAACTCTATAGGAAAAAAAATCTAACAATCTGGTTAAAAATGGGCAAAAGATTTGAATAGGCAGTTCTCAAAAGACATACAAATGGCCACAAGGCATATGAAAAGGTATTCAGCATCACTGATCATCACAGAAGTGCAAAGAAAAACTACAATGAGATAGCATCTCACCCCAGTTAAAATGGCTTATATCCAAAATACAAGCAATAACAAATCCTGGTGAGGATGTGGAGAAAAAGGAACCCTCGTATACTGTTGGTGGGAATGTAAATTAGTACAACCACTATGGAGAATCGTTTAGTGGTTCCTCAAAAAACTAAAAATAGAGCTACCACATGATCCAGCAATCCTACTGCTGGGTATACACCCCAAATAAAGGAAATCAGGATATCAATGAGATATCTGCAATGGGTCCCAGAAGACCCAGTGGCTATTCTGGGTCTTTTGTGGTTCCATATAAATTTTAGGATGGTTTTTTTTTATATTTCTGTGAAGAATGTCATTGGTATTTTGATAGGGATTTGTTGCAATTCTGCAGTTTGTCGCAGTTCCGTTCACGATAGCCAAGATTTTGAAACAACCTGTGTCCATCAACAGATGAATAAAGAAAATGTGGTACATATACATAATGGAGTAATATTCAGCCATAAAAAAAGAATGAGATCCTGTCATTTGCAACAACATGGTTGGAACTGGAGATCATTACATCAAGTGAAAGAAGCTAGGCACAGAAAGACAAACATCAAATGTTCTCACTTATTTGTGGGATCTAAAAATTAAACAGAGTAGAAGGATGATTACCAAACGGTGGGAAGGGCAGTGGTGGGGGGAGGTGAGGGGCAGGTGGAAAAGGTTAATACATATGAAAATATATTTAGAAAGAATGAATAAGTTCTACTATTTGACAGCACAACCGAGTGACTACAGTGAATAAATTGTACCTTTTATTATAACTAAAATAATATAGTTATATTGTTTGTAACACTAAGGATAAATGCTTGAGGGATGGATACCCCATTCTCCATGATGTGATCATTTCACATTGCATGCCTATATCAAAACATCTCATGTATCCCATATATACACACCTACTATGTACCCATAAAATTAAAATTTTAAAACATTGTATATATGTTTTAAAATGTGTATACATTTTTTATTCAGCCTTAAAAAGAAAGTGCTGATACATGATACTGCATGGATCAACCCTGAAGACATTATGCTAGCTGAAATAAGCCATTCACAAAAGGACAGAAACTGTATGATTCCACTTATATGAGGCATGCAGTCGTCATGCAATCGTCAAATTCAGAGACAGAAAGTAGAATGGGGCTGCCAGAGGCTCAAAGGAGGGATAATAGGGATTGTTGTTTAATGAAGAGTTTCAGTTTTGCAAGATGAAAAGAATTCTGTGAATGGATGCTGAGGTCAGTAGTACAAAAATGTGAATGTACTTACTGCCAGTGAACTGTACACTTAAAGATGGTTAAGATAGTACATTTGATGATATGTGCATTTTACACTTAAAAATGCAATCGTTAAAATAAAATGACATATTTTATATTATCTATATTTTACTATAAGAAGAAGTACAAATTAAGCAACAGATCGACCTTAAATAGCCTAAATTTGCTCCTTTCAACTTTTAATTAGACCTAAGTATTTTGGGAGACATATGGGTATGTGAAAGCCACAGCTGTAAGTTACTATTAAATATATGATTACAAATGCTATGTCTATCTATGTGTAATCAAACTTCTCTAACAGAAATACAATTTTCTTTTCTATTGAATACAAAAAAATCACTGGTGGCAATGATTTGCTAAATTTAGTATATTCTACATAGAAGTCATCAGTATGATGTCTTACCCAATCCTAATTCATCATGAAAAAATTGCCTAATCATGATGGGACTTAATACGGTTATCTTTTTAAATATTTTCATTTAGCATCTAAGAAATATTGAGTGAGGACATGCTGAAAATTGTACGCTAGACATATCAAGGGAAAAAAGAATTTTGTATCTAAATGACATCTAGATGAATTTTAAAGTAATTAGTGTCATGAAGAATTAGTCAGTCATCTTTGCCAAGGTGCTGGGAGAAACTATCTTCTCCAAGGAGGATTTGCCCACGGGCAAGAGGAGACAGTTTTCCAGGTGGGAGGTAAGAGGAAGTGGTAATGAGAACAATGCTAGAGACTTGCCATTGTAAAGCGCAAAACTTGTTGATCCAACTTTACTTCTGAGGACACATCTAATCTTGGCTTATCTCAGTCCCAGGATTCCCTAATGCTCCTGATATTTTTAGATTTAAACTAGGTTCCAAAGTCAATAACTGCCTGTTCTTAATTCTTCTACAACACAGACTTCTATATGATTTTCTTAAGGAATGTCTCCCTTCCTGTCCCTAGTATCAGGATGCTCGTCTCAATGCTTTTCTAATTCCTGATACCAACTTTTATTTATTAACTGAACAAATATTTGTTGAATGCCTGTTTTTGAGCCAGGCATTATTCTAGGGAATAAAGAAGAAAAGTGAGCAGAAACGGACATGGCCCCTGCTTTCACTGAGGTAACAGTTTATTGAGAGAGAATCATGTTAAGTAAGTAATCACACAAACAACCCTAACAAGTAATAGAAGGAAAGTAAAGGTACCTGGCATGGTGCTCCAAGAGCCCATAATATGGTGATTTGACCACATCAGAGAGATCAGGGGTAAGTTTTCTGGGAGAAGTGTGGCAAGAACTGACATCTAGAGATGACTGGGAGTTAACTAGCCAAAGAGAGAGGAAAGAGTATTAGACTCTGGAAACAGCAAGGACTCAACAGCTTGGAGACAGGAGGGAGAATATAAGGCATTGAAAGAAGACCACCATGACTGAAGGCTGTGTTCAGACTCGTGTTCTGAAAAACTCTTCTCCAGTTTCAACGTATAGAACAGTGTCTTGTGGCCAGTTTGCCTTTTGCCGCCGAAACGATCATCTTTGGTAGGAGTTAATCTCCCTGCTTGGCACCTTCACTTGGTTCACTATTTTAGCTATGCGAGTTGAAGCTTTTCTACACATGTTCTTTCTTTGGACATTTTATTCCTCTATGACTATCTAAAATTCCTCCTACTGTCCTCTTAGTAAAGGAAGTTAAGTAAAAGATCTACAGGTAGAACTTACTTCATACATTATTTAGAACTATATCCATTGTCTCCTGAATAAGAATTCAAAATCAACAGAAAAATGTGGTAAAAGGTAAATTACCTTCAAAAATGGTAATTCTAGAAAAAACTGTATAGTAATATAGAGGCAAAAAACTGCCTTTAGAAGTTATAGCCAATCATATTAATTCAGACATATGCATCTTATTAAATATGACTGAAATAATTTCCACAAAAGAAAATTTTAGCACAAAAGTACTGCAGAAACAAAGGGCACCATCTACTATTAAACTTACTCTCAATATATCTCCTGTGATCCTTCCCTAATACAAAACAAATCTTATTCATCATTTCAAATCCACACACACACAAACACACATTTGCCCACTACAAATGAATGTCAGCATTATTAACTACTCAATAAGTTTACAGAGTCAAACACACACACACACACACACACACACACACAAAATTCTTTGGTGCTTTAGAATTTTTTGACTCTTAAAACATGTTCTAAAATACTGGGCTAATTTAAATACTTAGTCAACATGTACTTTGCATCTAATCACTAAACTATCATTACTTTTATTGAATATTAAAGTTAAAATAAAGCTATGAATTTTAGTATCTTGTCACAAGGATTTAATGTTAGGATAAAAAGAATCCTACATTTATACACCAGTCATTTCTGATTATGTTTCCTAAAAATAATATAAGTGGTGATATTCAATTTTTTGTTTTGTTTTATATATCAGAATCAATTTGTAACATAGCATAATGAAATTAAAAGCCAAATAATTTCTTTTCACCTATGAAGTAAATTTTACTTGATCCAGGAAAATAGCCTATTTTGAAGGCCTGTTTTTTTCTCCTAAAATGTATAAAATTTTTCTCAAAATAATTTCAATTTTATTTTAAAATTATAATTTAATTACAAATTTCTAATTACTACTCAAAACATTGTCAGTTTTCCATTGCTTCTCAAATTTTATGTGCATATAAAACATCTGGGGATCTGATTAAACTATAGTAAATTTTGATTTAGTTGGAGTGTGGCCTGAGATTTTGTATTTCTAACAAGCTCCAAAATATTAACATTACTAGAGCAACAATTGTCAAAGGCAAAAAGAGATTTTATTTTTTTCAATAAGTGATGAAGTCATCAAATAGGACAATAATGATGACTGGTTTTATATATATATATAATGATGACTGGTTTTATATATATATATAACACATAAGCTTATGTTTCTAGATTATCTAGCCATGCCCTTTTTGCAACTTCCAGCCCCAATTAGAAAATATATGATACTCAAGAATTAACAAATATTTCTCAGAAATCTATAGAAAACAAAGGAACTGTAAGCTAGACAAATTATTACAACTAAATGGAGAGAAAAAGTCTATTCCAAAATAATTTTAATTATGTTATTTGAATAAATCCCTAGTTTCATGTTTTATGGATACTCAGAGAACTTCCTCATTTTCCCAAAAGTGAAGACTGTGGAGAAATTCACCAGGCTAAATGAAAATTAGTCTAAACCTGCACAATACTGTTACTAATTCTAAAAGAATGTGGCAGAAGTTCTTCAAAAAAGCAAAGAAACCACAAACAATACAAGCTTATGTTCCTTATCAAACATTTCTCAAAGAACTCTGAAAATATATCTTCTAATATTTTTTATAATTCCTCTCTACTCAGCAAAATTCTCCTGAGTTATGACAGCATTTTACTATGATCAGTGTTCACTGAGGAAATGGGGTTTCTCCTTTCACCAATCAAACTGGAAGATGTCAGTTGTAACCACTGCTTTCCCTTGGTTCCCTCTAAACTCCAAATTTTACAAGTGGATAGGAATCAGAAGAAATACCTGAAAGTCAGAAAGGAAGGAGTAAAAAGTTCTGCAGATGCATTTGAATCAGGATGGT
Organism: Rhinopithecus bieti; assembly: GCF_001698545.2. Taxonomy (NCBI): domain Eukaryota; kingdom Metazoa; phylum Chordata; class Mammalia; order Primates; family Cercopithecidae; genus Rhinopithecus; species Rhinopithecus bieti. The sequence goes on along the minus strand of NW_016809148.1, from coordinate 15,666 downwards.
GGGGAGAGTGGATATCAAAGCCTTGACTAATACTGTGACTAAGAAACAGCTTGACAGACATATATATATATTATTTTTTATGTAAGGTTTTCTTTTATTTAAAAGATCATTCACAAAATACCATATCCAAAGATTTACTTTCTGTTGTATAGCTGAATGTGTTAAGTGTTTGGAATTCCATTCTTACATTTAAAAGTCAACTGGATTGCCCAGAACCTGTACTCATCTCTTACCACAGAGACATTTTTTCTCCAGTCACAAATTAACCTCCATAACATCTGTTTCTTAGCACAGCGTAACTGCTTGCCAGGAATTTAAGAACTTTTAGATGACATTTGCAAAGTACAAGTCATGATTTAATACCACATTCATATTGTTGGCAATCCAACAGTTAAAGGAGCTTAATGTTCTTATGATTCTCCTGTGATTACATTACTGCTGCAAAACCTAGTTTCATAGATAGGAGTCTGTAAGAGGACAAAAATATATCGACATCATCTTCACTTAGGTCTCAGAATTTAAAAAAATTATCTAACATGATACATAATTGAAGGTCCTTAGATACTGATGTCATATGAGAAGACAACTCTTTTTTAATACCTTCACAAGACATAAAAGGGTAAACAAAAGCTCTTCTCCTAGGGAAAGGAGACTAAGCAAGACAAAAAAGAATGTGGAGTGGAGGCTGGGGAAGGTTAGATAAGGGCAAAGATCCAACACATGTAATGACTTTATATTATGTAAAGCACTATCCAAGAAACTTCTGAGCTTAGCTCAACAAGTGTATTTTCACTCACTTTCCTATGAAACTTTGGTCACTGCCTGAAAGCAGCTGTGCAAACAATCTTTTAGTAAGCTCTCCACTGTGTGTTTCAATGAGAAGAACCTGACGGATGCAAGATTTGTATACATATAAATACACTACCATTGCCTGCTACACAGAATTATACTCAAGACAGCAGTAAATCAACCTGTGAAAGAAACCAACTTACCGAGACTCATCCTGGGTAACCATAGATTAACGGGAATTTCCTGCACTATCCTGCAAATGTTATAAATATAAAAAGTAAAAGCTAATGTTGATAAGAATTGCAAATAATCATGGTGAAAGGTATAGAAAATACTGGTAGACATTTCTAAATTAACGTATATGGGAAAGATGAATATTATCTATTTTAAATGTATAGTTGGATCAAAATGCTCATTTCCCAAAGGCAATAGTTCACCATTCATAACTTTAAACAGCAGGCTTCTGAATTCAAGGTATTTTTCTAGAAATGAAAAAAATTTCTAAGATCCTAGAGTGAATAAGAACTTTTTATTTTAAAAAAAGAAAATAAGAAATATACTAAAATATGTAACAACACAAGAAAATCTACAATTACTTTTTATTGTCAGCAGCCTCCCAGGAAACAAGTTCCTTTGGTTATAGCACTATAGATTAAAAGTCATTTAAGAAGTGTGTGATTCACAAGTTCCTTTGGTTATAGCACTATAGATTAAAAGTCATTTAAGAAGTGTGTGATTCATTCAATAACGATAAAGGCAACTTTAAGTTCCTGTTAAGTTTTACTCACTTTAGTTATGAACAAAGCACTCTGATCTTGACCTACCAGTGCTATAATCCAAAAAAGGTAAAGAATTCAAAATGGAACCTTGCATTTCTATTCAAAACCGAGTCATGCCATCCATGGAAAATTTTATATATAAAAGAGCTGATTTCATTACTTTTCATGACAATCCCAAATTTTGCCAAGAAGGAGGAAAAAACGACCAAAATTTCTGCTTGAATAGGAGGGGGCAAGGGGTTCTTGATAATCTTGTGAGAACACAATAGAAAAAGAAAAAGAAACTAGAGAACAATAAAAAGCATAGCATAGGAAACAGAATAGCTGATCTTGAGAAACTAGTATTCTCTGGAAGAAAATATGGCCCAGGTGCATCTGTCTTAACTACCAAATGTTCTACTATGGCATCTATTCTCCAACACATAGAGTATATTCCAACCTTGAGGTTAACGAGTTCAACTTTGGGCAGTTAATGAATACTTAATTTGGAGACATTTTTTCTGTAATAAAATTTATTTATTTTGTCCTTCACTTCAATCTGCTAATAATTCCTGAGTACAATATTAACTACAGTTTTATATTTGCTTCCAAATATCTTACAGCATTAAGATTTATTTTACAAATACTATAGTTCTAATCTATATTCCCAAACCAAAAGCCTTACCTAGTCTGTCAAATTGGAGAAGAGTACTTTTACTCTATGGCTATGACCTACTAATGTCATAAATCACCAACTGTTACAATGAGGAGCAGAATCAATGAAACTTTTCAACTTATGGTTGCTTCATGGTTTAATTGTTAAGAAAAAAAGAAGACAGAACAAACAACAACTTTTGTTTTTTAAAAAAAAAACAGGACTTACATTAGCTAATGAAATAAAAAGATTTCCTTTAAATATGTACAGGGAAAGTGATCTGTGATTTGGCAACAGGATTAATATTCAGAAGACCTCAAGAAAATTACAAACTTGTATTTCAAATCATGATTTCTACAAACTAAAGAGATACGATATTGACTCCCCTACTCCTACCTCTTCTTATCTTGACACAAAGGAATGGAGAGGGGAAATCATAAACTTTATGGAATACTTTTTGGCCCAGCTAGGAGTGGTCCAGTGATCACATCTCTCAAATTCTTTATTCTCAGAAGCTTACTTCCAAAGGAATGCATGAAACGGTTTTCAGAAAATTTCTAAATAATGGAGATACATAGTTAGACTCCTTAATAGTTCAATAAAATGTTAATTATATCATCAGTACATATACACAAACTGCTATCAGCTCAAAATAGAATTAGACGTTTTATGGCAAAAACTACATTTTTATTACAAGATCTGAAAGCAAGTTACTTGATAAACTACGTCACCAAGTTTAAATAAAAGATGAAAACTCATCCTCTATATCAGTAGTCCCCAATCTTTTTGGCCCCAGGGACTGGTTTTGTGGAAGACAATTTTTCTGCAGGAAATGGGGGGATGGTTTCGGTATGAAACTATTCCACCTCAGATCATCAGGCATTATATTCTCATAAGGAGTACACAACCTAGATCCCTCACATGCTCAGTGCACAACACGGTGTACATTCCTATGAGAATCTAAAATGGCACCGGTCATCTGATAGGAGGCAGAAATCAGACTGTAATGCTCGTTCATCAGCCACTCACCTCCTGCTGTGCCGCCCAGTTGCCTAACAGGCCATGAACCAGTACAGGTCTACAGCCCAAGGGTTGGGGACCCTGGGCCTGCTATGTAGAGTCTACATGCTACTCTGCTATGTAGAATCTACATAGAAAGCTAAACCCTTAAGCCTCAGGAATCATGAATGATCATTTCCTAAAACTAACTTTTCTGAACCATTAGGATTTTATATATTTATTTTTAATTACAAAACTTAATTACAAATTTGAAAGTTAATATATCAATTAACCAGACCTTGTCAAATGCAGAGCACATTTAGAACAATTCAGAATCATCATAATCAATATAATAGTGAAACTCAAGCAGCATTCTTACTAACTAATTTCAAGAATAGTCAACATTGAGCAGTGGTCCTAGCAAATGCAGACAGGGAAGAAAAAGAATTATGGATATTAGATGATTAAAAAAACTATCAACATATTAATAATATTATTTTCTTAGAAATACCAAGAAAATCAACCAAAGAAAATTTACCAAGAAAATCAACTGAAAAACTTAGACAAATAAGCAAGTTTATTAAGGTAGCCAAATACAAGAGCAGTATTCAATAACTTCCCCATACTCAGCAAAGCCAATTAGAAAATGTAATGAAAAAATTTCTATTCACAATAGGTAAAAAAACCAATAAACTATCTAGGGATAAACCTAAAGAGAAATGTAGATGACATTTATTTTTTAGAAAGCTATCAAATTCCACTGAAGGATATAAAAGAAGATCCAAGTAAGTAAGAAAGTATAGCACATTACTGGATAAGAATGCCCAATAGTATATGGATACTAATTTTCTCTAAATTAACCTATAAATTCAATGAAATCCTAGTCAAGATCCTAATGAGATTATTTTTGTGTGAGCCTTGACAAACTGAACCTAAATTCCACGTGAAAGGAAAAATGGGCAGTAATCAAGAAATATTTGAAAAAGCAAAACACAGGGGTGGGGAAACTTGCCATTCAGATAGCAAACATTCTATAAAGCAACAATAATTCAAATTTCCACTGAAATAGAAAATGGATAAATGCATCCAAAAAGGAAGAATCCAGAAAAAGACCTATGCATGTGTATTTTAGTTTACATAACTGAGTTTATCATTGTGAATTTTTATGAAGTTAGCATTTCAAATAAGTGAGGGGAAAATTACCCCATAAGTTGTGTTAGAACGCCTGGCTCTCCATCTGGGAGAAAAAAGTAATGTCAGATCCTCTACTTTATGTTGTACTTTTTTTTTTTTTTTTTTTTTT
>NW_016809148.1:5661-10932 GCF_001698545.2 Rhinopithecus bieti | reverse complement strand
TTTTTTTTTTTTTGAGATGGAATTTTGCTCTTGTTGCTCAAGCTGGAGTACAGTGGCACAATCTCGGCTCACTCCAACCTCTGACTACCGGGTTAAGGCGATTCTCCTGCCTCAGCCTCCCAAGCAGCTGGGATTACAGACACACATCACCATGCCCGACTAATTTTTGTATTTTCAGTAGAGACAGGGTTTCACCATTTTGGCCAGGTTGGTCTTGAACTCCTGACTTCAAATGATCCGCCCGCTTCAGCCTCCCAAAGTGCTAGGGTTACAGGTGTGAGCCACCGTGCCTGGCCAGAATATAGTGCACATTTTTTAAAATTACATAATAAAAGCTGACTAAAGGTTTGAAGAAATGAATATATTGGGATAATATATAGGAAAATATTTATATAATATAGGGATGGAAAATGTCTTCCCAAGCAAGATACAACGAGTAGCCACAAAAGGGAAAAAATGACATAACATTAAAATGTAAATATTGTTGTTAAAAGATACTTAGAGGACTTTTAAAGAGCTATACACAAATAAACCCTAGCTTCTGATAAAATCTCATCATCCCCCTTTCTCCTGCTTTACTCCTTAAAAAGTTATGCTTCAGTGAGCCACTGTTTCTCATAGAAGCATGTTGCATCTCTCCTATATGGATCCCAGATTAGGCTATATTTTCTTCAAAGCAAATTCTATGAAAGGTAAGTGATTAGGTACACTGGATCTTTCAACTAATTAAGCTATTCTTACATTTTGTTTACTTTAGCTACATATTGCTGCATGTTTCTATTTATGAAAATAGAAGCTGCAGTGAAAGACCCTATGTGGAATAGTTTGTTATACAATGCTATTTTTTGGAAGTAGTTATTTAAAATGTACTGTAGTTTACCCTTTGTTCTGCCAAGTAGCATGTGGTATACATGAAATATAACATAACACAGCACCTGTATAAAGAACAGAAACGTATACACTGGAGTCAATACCCCTTATTTAGGATAAGATTCTGCATTTAATTATCAGATACTTATTAATACTAAGACCAGCTATGGGGCTAAATGCCATTTTGTATTTCCAGAATAGAATCTAGTTCACGGAAGGTATTTAATACAAGCTGGCATAATGAGCATCCTTTCTGCTTTACTTTAAAATTCAATAAAGATTTAAAGTTACTTTTGTGGGTTTCTATAAATTTTATGTAAGATCTTTTCCTTCCAAAACTTACATTTAGTGAAGAATCACCAATTAGCTCTTTTCTCTCTATAACTAAACTTTACGATCATCAGTCATAGTCACAGTAGAATTTAACATACTTTCCATATCTCACCATCATGAAATCTGAGTCACCTCTGATATTTTATGAAGTTAGACTAATTGACACTAAGTTCATATGATAAAATTTAGAGTAGAACTGTTTGTTAATGTATATAAACAAATCATGGTAATTAGGAGTGAGTCTACTCTTAAAAGGTGATAACAGTATAAATTTATAATTCTGCCAGTGATGTTTTAAAGAGAATACATGTAGCTGGTGATAAGATTGAGAATACTGATGGAGAATTGGTTTCCCCTATAACAGTTACCTGCAAATAATCACATCTGCCAAATGAGGTAGGGGAGAACCTGCCATGTCAGAAGAAAAGTTTCCTATTGTATGTGAAATTTTCCCTAGAAATATATACCAATGTAAAATCTTGGGTTTTTTAGTACTTTTGTGGCTTCAATTTTACACTTAGATCCCTAATCCACTTGGAGGTTATTCTTGTGTATGCTGCAAGGTATTTAATCGTATCTCTTTCCAAATGGCAATAGACAACCATCTTTTCCCCAATGACCTGAGATGCAAACTTTATCATATAGTAAATTTCTATATGTGCCAGGATCTAGTTCTAGGCTTTCTATTCTATTCCACTGGTATATCTGTCTATGCATGGGCCAGCACCATACTGTTTTATTATAGAGGTTTTATAATATTTTAATGTGTGGTAAAGCTAATCTTCCCTTACAGTTTTCAGTGTTTTCCTCGCTCTTCCTGTTCATAGGTTTGATGAACTTGTTAATAGGTTTGATTCAATCATGAGCTGAAGGATTCAACAGATCAATTTAAGAATTATGTCCTAAACATAATTAAAATGGTAAACCAAGCACAAAAGTTATGTCAAATAAATATAAAAATCTTTATTTACTATTTNAAGAAATATACTAAAATATGTAACAACACAAGAAAATCTACAATTACTTTTTATTGTCAGCAGCCTCCCAGGAAACAAGTTCCTTTGGTTATAGCACTATAGATTAAAAGTCATTTAAGAAGTGTGTGATTCATTCAATAACGATAAAGGCAACTTTAAGTTCCTGTTAAGTTTTACTCACTTTAGTTATGAACAAAGCACTCTGATCTTGACCTACCAGTGCTATAATCCAAAAAAGGTAAAGAATTCAAAATGGAACCTTGCATTTCTATTCAAAACCGAGTCATGCCATCCATGGAAAATTTTATATATAAAAGAGCTGATTTCATTACTTTTCATGACAATCCCAAATTTTGCCAAGAAGGAGGAAAAAACGACCAAAATTTCTGCTTGAATAGGAGGGGCAAGGGGTTCTTGATAATCTTGTGAGAACACAATAGAAAAGAAAAGAAACTAGAGAACAATAAAAGCATAGCATAGGAAACAGAATAGCTGATCTTGAGAAACTAGTATTCTCTGGAAGAAAATATGGCCCAGGTGCATCTGTCTTAACTACCAAATGTTCTACTATGGCATCTATTCTCCAACACATAGAGTATATTCCAACCTTGAGGTTAACGAGTTCAACTTTGGGCAGTTAATGAATACTTAATTTGGAGACATTTTTTCTGTAATAAAATTTATTTATTTTGTCCTTCACTTCAATCTGCTAATAATTCCTGAGTACAATATTAACTACAGTTTTATATTTGCTTCCAAATATCTTACAGCATTAAGATTTATTTTACAAATACTATAGTTCTAATCTATATTCCCAAACCAAAAGCCTTACCTAGTCTGTCAAATTGGAGAAGAGTACTTTTACTCTATGGCTATGACCTACTAATGTCATAAATCACCAACTGTTACAATGAGGAGCAGAATCAATGAAACTTTTCAACTTATGGTTGCTTCATGGTTTAATTGTTAAGAAAAAAAGAAGACAGAACAAACAACAACTTTTGTTTTTTAAAAAAAAAACAGGACTTACATTAGCTAATGAAATAAAAAGATTTCCTTTAAATATGTACAGGGAAAGTGATCTGTGATTTGGCAACAGGATTAATATTCAGAAGACCTCAAGAAAATTACAAACTTGTATTTCAAATCATGATTTCTACAAACTAAAGAGATACGATATTGACTCCCCTACTCCTACCTCTTCTTATCTTGACACAAAGGAATGGAGAGGGGAAATCATAAACTTTATGGAATACTTTTTGGCCCAGCTAGGAGTGGTCCAGTGATCACATCTCTCAAATTCTTTATTCTCAGAAGCTTACTTCCAAAGGAATGCATGAAACGGTTTTCAGAAAATTTCTAAATAATGGAGATACATAGTTAGACTCCTTAATAGTTCAATAAAATGTTAATTATATCATCAGTACATATACACAAACTGCTATCAGCTCAAAATAGAATTAGACGTTTTATGGCAAAACTACATTTTATTACAAGATCTGAAAGCAAGTTACTTGATAAACTACGTCACCAAGTTTAAATAAAAGATGAAAACTCATCCTCTATATCAGTAGTCCCCAATCTTTTGGCCCCAGGGACTGGTTTTGTGGAAGACAATTTTCTGCAGGAAATGGGGGGATGGTTTCGGTATGAAACTATTCCACCTCAGATCATCAGGCATTATATTCTCATAAGGAGTACACAACCTAGATCCCTCACATGCTCAGTGCACAACACGGTGTACATTCCTATGAGAATCTAAAATGGCACCGGTCATCTGATAGGAGGCAGAAATCAGACTGTAATGCTCGTTCATCAGCCACTCACCTCCTGCTGTGCCGCCCAGTTGCCTAACAGGCCATGAACCAGTACAGGTCTACAGCCCAAGGGTTGGGGACCCTGGGCCTGCTATGTAGAGTCTACATGCTACTCTGCTATGTAGAATCTACATAGAAAGCTAAACCCTTAAGCCTCAGGAATCATGAATGATCATTTCCTAAAACTAACTTTTCTGAACCATTAGGATTTTATATATTTATTTTAATTACAAAACTTAATTACAAATTTGAAAGTTAATATATCAATTAACCAGACCTTGTCAAATGCAGAGCACATTTAGAACAATTCAGAATCATCATAATCAATATAATAGTGAAACTCAAGCAGCATTCTTACTAACTAATTTCAAGAATAGTCAACATTGAGCAGTGGTCCTAGCAAATGCAGACAGGGAAGAAAAGAATTATGGATATTAGATGATTAAAAAAACTATCAACATATTAATAATATTATTTTCTTAGAAATACCAAGAAAATCAACCAAAGAAAATTTACCAAGAAAATCAACTGAAAACTTAGACAAATAAGCAAGTTTATTAAGGTAGCCAAATACAAGAGCAGTATTCAATAACTTCCCCATACTCAGCAAAGCCAATTAGAAAATGTAATGAAAAAATTTCTATTCACAATAGGTAAAAAAACCAATAAACTATCTAGGGATAAACCTAAAGAGAAATGTAGATGACATTTATTTTTTAGAAAGCTATCAAATTCCACTGAAGGATATAAAAGAAGATCCAAGTAAGTAAGAAAGTATAGCACATTACTGGATAAGAATGCCCAATAGTATATGGATACTAATTTTCTCTAAATTAACCTATAAATTCAATGAAATCCTAGTCAAGATCCTAATGAGATTATTTTGTGTGAGCCTTGACAAACTGAACCTAAATTCCACGTGAAAGGAAAATGGGCAGTAATCAAGAAATATTTGAAAAGCAAAACACAGGGGTGGGGAAACTTGCCATTCAGATAGCAAACATTCTATAAAGCAACAATAATTCAAATTTCCACTGAAATAGAAAATGGATAAATGCATCCAAAAGGAAGAATCCAGAAAAGACCTATGCATGTGTATTTTAGTTTACATAACTGAGTTTATCATTGTGAATTTTATGAAGTTAGCATTTCAAATAAGTGAGGGGAAAATTACCCCATAAGTTGTGTTAGAACGCCTGGCTCTCCATCTGGGAGAAAAAAGTAATGTCAGATCCTCTACTTTATGTTGTACTTTTTTTTTTTTTTTTTTTTTT
>NW_016809148.1:0-5361 GCF_001698545.2 Rhinopithecus bieti | reverse complement strand
TTGTTGCTCAAGCTGGAGTACAGTGGCACAATCTCGGCTCACTCCAACCTCTGACTACCGGGTTAAGGCGATTCTCCTGCCTCAGCCTCCCAAGCAGCTGGGATTACAGACACACATCACCATGCCCGACTAATTTTTGTATTTTCAGTAGAGACAGGGTTTCACCATTTTGGCCAGGTTGGTCTTGAACTCCTGACTTCAAATGATCCGCCCGCTTCAGCCTCCCAAAGTGCTAGGGTTACAGGTGTGAGCCACCGTGCCTGGCCAGAATATAGTGCACATTTTTTAAAATTACATAATAAAAAGCTGACTAAAGGTTTGAAGAAATGAATATATTGGGATAATATATAGGAAAATATTTATATAATATAGGGATGGAAAATGTCTTCCCAAGCAAGATACAACGAGTAGCCACAAAAGGGAAAAAATGACATAACATTAAAATGTAAATATTGTTGTTAAAAGATACTTAGAGGACTTTTAAAGAGCTATACACAAATAAACCCTAGCTTCTGATAAAATCTCATCATCCCCCTTTCTCCTGCTTTACTCCTTAAAAAGTTATGCTTCAGTGAGCCACTGTTTCTCATAGAAGCATGTTGCATCTCTCCTATATGGATCCCAGATTAGGCTATATTTTTCTTCAAAGCAAATTCTATGAAAGGTAAGTGATTAGGTACACTGGATCTTTCAACTAATTAAGCTATTCTTACATTTTGTTTACTTTAGCTACATATTGCTGCATGTTTCTATTTATGAAAATAGAAGCTGCAGTGAAAGACCCTATGTGGAATAGTTTGTTATACAATGCTATTTTTTGGAAGTAGTTATTTAAAATGTACTGTAGTTTACCCTTTGTTCTGCCAAGTAGCATGTGGTATACATGAAATATAACATAACACAGCACCTGTATAAAGAACAGAAACGTATACACTGGAGTCAATACCCCTTATTTAGGATAAGATTCTGCATTTAATTATCAGATACTTATTAATACTAAGACCAGCTATGGGGCTAAATGCCATTTTTGTATTTCCAGAATAGAATCTAGTTCACGGAAGGTATTTAATACAAGCTGGCATAATGAGCATCCTTTCTGCTTTACTTTAAAATTCAATAAAGATTTAAAGTTACTTTTGTGGGTTTCTATAAATTTTATGTAAGATCTTTTCCTTCCAAAACTTACATTTAGTGAAGAATCACCAATTAGCTCTTTTCTCTCTATAACTAAACTTTACGATCATCAGTCATAGTCACAGTAGAATTTAACATACTTTCCATATCTCACCATCATGAAATCTGAGTCACCTCTGATATTTTATGAAGTTAGACTAATTGACACTAAGTTCATATGATAAAATTTAGAGTAGAACTGTTTGTTAATGTATATAAACAAATCATGGTAATTAGGAGTGAGTCTACTCTTAAAAGGTGATAACAGTATAAATTTATAATTCTGCCAGTGATGTTTTAAAGAGAATACATGTAGCTGGTGATAAGATTGAGAATACTGATGGAGAATTGGTTTCCCCTATAACAGTTACCTGCAAATAATCACATCTGCCAAATGAGGTAGGGGAGAACCTGCCATGTCAGAAGAAAAGTTTCCTATTGTATGTGAAATTTTCCCTAGAAATATATACCAATGTAAAAATCTTGGGTTTTTTAGTACTTTTGTGGCTTCAATTTTTACACTTAGATCCCTAATCCACTTGGAGGTTATTCTTGTGTATGCTGCAAGGTATTTAATCGTATCTCTTTCCAAATGGCAATAGACAACCATCTTTTCCCCAATGACCTGAGATGCAAACTTTATCATATAGTAAATTTCTATATGTGCCAGGATCTAGTTCTAGGCTTTCTATTCTATTCCACTGGTATATCTGTCTATGCATGGGCCAGCACCATACTGTTTTTATTATAGAGGTTTTATAATATTTTAATGTGTGGTAAAGCTAATCTTCCCTTACAGTTTTTCAGTGTTTTCCTCGCTCTTCCTGTTCATAGGTTTGATGAACTTGTTAATAGGTTTGATTCAATCATGAGCTGAAGGATTCAACAGATCAATTTAAGAATTATGTCCTAAACATAATTAAAATGGTAAACCAAGCACAAAAAGTTATGTCAAATAAATATAAAAATCTTTATTTACTATTTTAGCATTATCCTCTCTTTTAGCACAAATACTTAGGAGCTAACTAAATGTCAACTAGTTTCTCATTCTAACATACTAAAAATGTATTATTATTTGTAAAATGTTGTAATTTATGTGCTCATTTGCCACGAAAATTTCATATTAGTTGCTAGATTAAAAACGAAAAAAATCATACAAACATACTGTTTTAAAACATTAAACCTAAGCTGTTCATAACTTCAAACATAGTCTTCAGCATAAACATTTGCATTACCTAAATATAAAATTTAAAATCATTTAAAATATTAACCATTTATTCTAATTTTCTGAATTCTATTGAATAAACAAAAATAGGGGTGTTATAAAGTTTCCTTTTACTTGCCCTAGGTTTGCAACTCTATGTCCTTACTTATCCAATGACACAGCATAGAATTGTGGTTATGTACTGCTAACCTACACAACCATGTATGGATGTGGCAACCCTGTTTTTATCCTTCTTTGATCAGTAGAAAAGCACTTCTTTGAACTCAGGTAAGATGAACTAGAGAAAAGTAAGGGTCACTATTGGGTAGGTGTTCTCATTTAATTTGGGAGACAATATGCTTGAGGGAAAATGCATGGTATGCTGCTTCAGAGGACCCTGGGTTCTGATTTTTGAATCTGTCATTTACTAGGAGGTCATTTAATCTGTTTCATCTTCAAAATTGGTTAATAACATCTAACCTAGAGATGCTGCTGTAATGTCCAAATCAAGTCAGTATGAAAAGTGGCTGACACTTAATAGGAACAGTGTGAATAGTTACTATTTGTACAAGTATCTAGTTTTACATTTATTGTACATTAGAAGTTTCCCAGGATCAAAGACCATGCCATTTCTGTTTCTTTGTTTCTTCCAGAATGAGCTGTGCAGTGAGCTAAAAACAAAGGTGGTAAAAAAGAAAATGTTTGCTCTGACCGATTCTTAAAATGAAATTAACCAAAAGATAGGGATTGCTGTATGTTATATAGGTTTCTCTACTCTAGACAGTTCTTAGTACACTACTGAAATAGACACATAGGTGCACATGTATACACATACATACTCTCACTCCAGGACTACATAATTATGAAAGGAAAGGGGAAAATGGGCCACTGAAAATGATGTGCCATGAACCCACAAGTGATATTAGTTTGGCTTTGAAAAAGGCCAAAAAATTATTTCAGAGCCAGATCTTTGTAGCTCATGCCATCACCATTTTGGTTAAATGTTTGGAGATTTAGATAATGATCAAGAAATATAAACCCATATTACTTCCAATTTTAAAATCCCCCCTTTTTTTTAAACCACATAGCATTAAAAAGTCAAAAGGTTGCTATCTACCCTTACAGAAAATTTTCAGCTATTTTAAAATTCTTTATAGTGGACTATCCAACCTCCTTACTTTCTTCCTGATCATTTCTTAACCCAGTTTTCTAAGCTCATTCATTCTAATACTATTAGTATTGCTGACATCCTGGCTTATAACAGAATTCCTAATTTAACAAATCATTGTTCAGCAAAGATATATCTTGGCCAAAAGGAACAAGCTTGAACAAGGTATAGCTGTATGTTTAAATTCCTGGACTTAAAAGCTAAAAAGGACTAAAATCTTTTAAAACTCTACTTGCATACTTCTAGCACTGCAAAACACTTGTAAGGAAGTAAGAAAGGAGTCACTGAAACATAAAATTTTTAAACGTGATCTTTCATCTGCCCTTTCAGCCCATCCATAATGAAACTTCTAAATTTATACCTGATGTAAATGACAAGTTGATGGGTGCAGCACACCAACATGGCACAAGTATACATATGTAACAAACCTGCACGTTGTGCACATGTACCCTATAACTTAAAGTGTAATAAAAAATAAATAAATAAATAAATTTAGGCAAGTTTGTCCAAAAGGAATTAAGACATTTTATTCATTGAAAAATATTTTCTCTATATCTTTTGATTTGATTTTCATTCAGGCAACAACCTATGAACTTTTCATTCATAGAACAGCTTTCAATAGAAAGGTTTAATCTATACAAACATATAAAAAGGAAATACCTGATATGAAATAAAATGTATCTTTCTTAGGTCTTGAAAAGGAGGAAGAGAAAAAAAAGGAGACCTACAATATTTCTGGCTCTGACCCTAAATTTACATATGACACAAAAATTTAAGAGTAGTTAGTAGCAGTTGACTGAGATCAGGTTTTATTAACTAGGGTGATTTCCTTCATGTATTCATTTGAGAAATATTTATTGTGCCCATGTGCCAAATACTATTCTTAAAGTCTTCCAAAACTCAGACGCTGCTAAGTCCTAATAAAATATCATGTATAACCAAATGGAAATTATGTGGAGTTCTACATTTCAGAAGTATGACTTTTTTTAAATGATCAGAATGGGGCATCCAAGTATACTAAGGCAAAGCACTCTACAGTCAGAAATTTTTGTATGAGCAGACCATGTTGAGTTCAGCTGCCCATTCTTGGACTCTTTATTTCCATGTACATTTTCTCGGTAATCTTTTACTTTTCTCTAATTTCGTTATGTAATTTCAGTGAAATTAAATTAGAATGGCTCAAAAATACATTATTTCATTGAACTTAAATTACAGTATTAATTAATTGCAGGTTACTGGCATGATGCCTGGTTGTAACAATAATTAGCTTCTACTATGATCTTTGCATATATTATCACCCCCTGACTACAACTCTTCTTTATAGGTGGTGGTGGTGGTGGTGGTGGTGTGGTACTAACAATAGCCAACACTGAACTAGAAAGTACTAAGCACCAGTGACTTAGTACATCTTTTACATAGACTACATCATTTAAACCTCAGTACTCTTTGAGGTAGGTGTTATTTCTTCATTTTAAAAATGAGAAAATGGAATAACTCAAAGAGCTTATTATGTATCCAAATCCATACAGCCAATAGATAGCAAAGCTGGCATTTAAATATAGGTGTATTTGGCTTCAAAGTCCACACTTTTCCACACTGTAATAGAGTGATGATGTATGCTGGTGGTAGTTAGTTATAAAATAGCCATGGTAGACAGCCCTGACAGGCCTATTCTTTGGAAGTACAAGTTAATGTGACTTAAAGATTCTAATAAAACTTAGAATGGGGCTATTCTGATCCCCTAAGGAAAAGAATAACTGCACTATCCTAAGAGGTTTTTATAATGGACTAAACGTTTAGAGAAAACTTTTAAAAC
>NW_016809147.1:0-1719 GCF_001698545.2 Rhinopithecus bieti | reverse complement strand
AATTCTTCCCCTTTTGAAAACAGCTCATTGTCTATTTTATTAAACAGAAGCAGAAAAGTACTAGAAACTCCCCCTCAAGACTGTAAAACACAAGGGCTCCCTAAAGAAAGCTTGGAAGCATTATATAGCACCACCACAGCCTTCTAATGATATTTTTAAAGGGTATTTTGTTTCCATGAAAATTAAATACTTCTGGTAATTTTACAATGTGAGAATTATCTATATATTTTCTCTGTTTCAATAGGCCAATTCAAAAATTGTTTATGATAACACTACTAAAACATATTGCAGTAAACTGTTTTCCTTCTGTCTTTTTTGTCTATTGTTTAATCTCTGGATCTGAACACATCTGGAAAACAGTGAAGTCAGTGGGAAGTGTGAGAAGCTGGTATCCAAGCAAGTTGCTTCCTAGCAACAGCAGTCAGGAAAAACAGACTCATTTGTCAAGTGGCCCCAATGCAGGGAAGTCAGGGGGCCCTGGGGAATGATAATGGCATATTCAAAGAGCAAAATATGTTAACATTTACTTTCCCAAATTGGAATATTCAATGTCCTCTATAAACAAGGTGTCCACACTTGAAAAAGAGCCCAAAGAGCCACCATGGCCCAGTATAGAGGACTGCTTCTTACACTTCTGGGATAAAGCACTGATTTGTGTGTGTATGTGTGTGTGTGTTTGTGTACGTGCACCCAATTCATCACAAATTGTTACTTCGTAAAACACACTAAATAATTCAGGAAAATGAAATAAAGAAGACATACAAAATACAAACCCAAACTTTAAGTATTAGAGTCAACTAAAATAAAATCCTCTGATTCATGGCTTAAGTGATTCTAAACACTTACCCTCAATTTCTGTCCACACCTTCCTCACAAGCCAGAAACACTGGACCGACTGCTCCGGAGGGAAGACCTCCACACTTCAAGTAGCTCTGGTTTTGAGCGGAGCTTCTCAAACTTATGATGAGGATCACCTGGAGAGCTTGTTAAACACAAATCCCTGAGCTGTACCCTCAGAAAGTCTGATTGAGTCAACCTGGAGTAGGGATAGAGAATTTGCTTTTCTGACAAGCTCACAGGTGTTGCCAATGTATAAGTGGCAGCACTATAGAAGGCTTGATATACTATATAGTACCATTGCCTAATGCTCTCAGTGTGGACATCCTATTACACAAAACCATAAAAATCCTGAGAGCGGGGAAAGGATACCATTTTGCCCAGGAAGAAAGACAGGCATCTAAGACTTCAATTCCTTCAGTGGTTCTTCATCATTATTAATGCAAAAGGTAAATGTCATAGCTTACATGACAAAGTTATTCAAGATCTGCCTCATTCCCCCATTGTTGCCAGTTTTTTTCTATTCTGCACACTTTCCCAATATGGAATTTATACTTTTGATACAAGGAATGACAGGTAGGTAGAATCCTGAAAGCACCAGTGTTCTCATTGTTCCCATGCTTTCACGCTTTCATTCTCTCTTCCTAGAAAGGCTTCTGCTCACCTCGGCCCAATTCTCCTTCCTTCCTCTTATTCATTCCACAAATATTTTTGAGCTACCTAACTAATTTTTTAGAATTTTTATATGGGGTTTGAATGGGATAATGCATTTAAAGGGCTTAGAATGGAATACAGCACACAGTAAGCACTTGATGATGGTGATGGTGATGATGACAATGACCATGCTGACAAGGACATTGAGGTTATATGATGATTAGAGGA
>NW_016809146.1:0-2138 GCF_001698545.2 Rhinopithecus bieti | reverse complement strand
TGCTGTGTTGCCCAGGCTGGAGCGCAGTGGCTCCATCTCGGCTCACTGCAACCTCGGCCTTCCGGGTTCACGCCATTCTCCTGCCTCAGCCTCCCGAGTAGCTGGGACGACAGGCGCCCGCCACCACCACGCCCAGCTAATTTTTTGTACTTTAGTAGAGATGGGGTTTCACCGTTTGCCCAGGCTGGTCTCGAACTCCTGAGCTCAAGCATTCCACCTGCCTCAGCCTCCCAAAGTGCTGGGATAGCAGGCATGAGCCACCGTGCCCGGCCTAGGCAACCCTTTTACTTCTGCTACGTCCTGTAAAATAAGCAAAACGCACCCACAACTCATTTCCCCTCCTATCTTTCACAAAAGTTACCATGGGCTGTTGACAATGTGTGTGTCTGGTTTTCTTGTTTGTTTTGAGACCGAGTCTCGCTCTGGATTCAAGTGATTCTCCTGCCTCAGCCTCCTGAGTAGCTGGGACTACAGGCACCCGCCGCCACACCTGGCTGATGTTTATATTTTAGTAGAGGTGGGGTTTCACCATGTTGGCCAGGCTGGGGTCGAACTCTTGGCCACAAATGATCTGCCTGCCTCAGCCTCCCAAAGTGCTGGGATTACAGGTGTGAGCCACTGCCCCTGACCTGTTTGTTTTGAGACACTGTCTGGCTCCGTTGCCCAGGCTGGAGTGCAGTGGCCTGATCTTGGCTCACCACAGCCTTGACCTCCGGCCTCAAGCGATTTTCCCACCGCACCTTCCTGAGTAGCTGGAACTACAGGCACATGCCACCATGCCGGCTGATTTTTTCAAATTTTTTGTAGAGATGGGGTCTCACTATGTTGCCCAGGCTGGTCTTGAACTCTTGAGCTCAAAAGATTTACCTGCCTTGGCCTCCCAAAGTGCTGGGATTACAGGCGTGAGCCGCCGTGGCTGGCCCCTGCGTGTCTGGATTTTCTGCTCAGCACATGTATGAATGTGTGTGGGACCTATTGATGGACTCTGATCCATTGCCGCCAGATGCTGCTGTGACTGATGTTGCCGTGTGTTGCATTGTGTCTGGTGAGGGCTGTCTTCAGGTCTGTTCCTAGCGTGTGGTTGCTGGGTAGGAGGATACGTGTAATTTTGGTGAGTGCTTCCAGATTCCCCTGCACAGGCCTGTACCCCGTCAGCACTGGGGAGATGCCAGATTCCCCGCACAGGCCTGTACCCCGTCAGCACTGGGGAGATGCCAGATTCCCCGCACAGGCCTGCACCCCATCAGCACTGGGGAGATGCCAGATTCCCCGCACAGGCCTGCACCCCGTCAGCACTGGGGAGATGCCAGATTCCCCGCACAGGCCTGCACCCCGTCAGCACTGGGGGAGAGGGCCTGACCCACAGAGGGCGTTACTAAGCATTTGGATTTTTGCCAGGATGATAGGGTGAGAAGGGGTATCTTGAACTGGTTTTCATTTAATTTGCTTCAATCTGAATGTGAAAAATGAAAAAAATGTGCTTTACTAAATTGGATGTAGCACGGAGCACTTGAGATCATTGAATGCACGTGGCTCATTTTGTTAGTAACTCCCTGAGGGCGGTTGGCCCTGTGCGTGGGACCTGTATGCAGTGACCCGGATGCTTCTGCTGCAAAGTCGCTTGGAAGGTGGTTTCTCTTCTTTATTTTTTGTACAGTGGAGGCCTTGCTTTTTTGCTGGGACTGGACTTGAGCTCCTCTGCTTAAGCAATCCTCTCACCTTGGCCTCCAGGTAGCTGCGACTACGGGCGTGAGCCACTGCACCCAGCCTAGTATAGCTTTATAAGTGTGTGTTTTTTTTTTTTTTTTTTTTTTTTTTTTGAGACGGAGTCTCGCTCTGTCCCCAGGCTGGAGTGCAGTGGCCAGATCTCAGCTCACTGCAAGCTCCGCCTCCCGGGTTCACGCCATTCTCCTGCCTCAGCCTCCCGAGTAGCTGGGACTACAGGCGCCCGCTACCTCGCCCGGCTAGTTTTTGTATTTTTTAGTAGAGAAGGGGTTTCACTGTGTTAGCCAGGATGGTCTCGATGATCTGACCTCGTGATCCGCCCATCTCGGCCTCCCAAAGTGCTGGGATTACAGGCTTGAGCCACCCGGCCATAAGTGTGTTTTTAAACCTTTTTTATTTTATTTTATTTTATT
>NW_016809145.1:14258-47641 GCF_001698545.2 Rhinopithecus bieti | reverse complement strand
ATAAGTGGGTGCCTTATAAGCTGACCAAAAATTAAAAAATGATTCTTTGGAAGTTCATCTTTTCTTACTCTACACCACCAACAACAAACCATTTCTTGATCAGATTGTAACGTGCAACATAAAAGTGGATTTTATATGACAACTGGCGATGCCCAGTTCAGTGGTTGGACTGAGAAGAAGCTCCAAAGCACTTCCCAAATCCAAACTTGTACCAAAAGAAGGTCATGGTCACTGATCACTGGTCTACTGCTGACCTATCCCACTACAGCTTTCTGAATCCCAGTAAAACCACGACATTTGAGAAGTGTGCTCAGTAAATTGATGAGATACATCAAAAACTGCCATGCCTGCAGCCAGCATTGGTCAACAGAAAGGGCCCAATTCTTCTCCATGACAATGCCCAACCACATGTCACACAACCAACGCTTCACAAGTTGAATGAATTGAGCTACGAAGTTTTGCTTCATCTGCCATATTTACCTGACCTCTCACCAAGTGACTACCACTTCTTCAAGCATCTTGACTACTTTTTACAGGGATAATGCTTCCACAACTAGCAGGATGCAGAAAATGCTTTCCAAGGGTTCATTGAATCCCAAAGCACGTATTTTTATGCTACAGGAATAAACACACTTATTTCTTCTTGGCAAAAATGTGTTGATTGTAATGGCTCCTACTTTGATTAATAAAGATGAGTTTGAGCCTGGTTATCGTGATTTAAAATTCACGGTCCCAAACCACAATTACTTTTGCACCAACCTAATATATCTTAGTCCATTTTTATAGGGCCATTTTTGTTCCTGTTTCCAAGTGAGAAAACTGAGACCACAGAGAGATGACGCAGCTACTAAGGAATTTGTGGAAGTCGATTATTTGGCAGCCCCACAATTAACCACACCTCCTGGAATTCATGTCTTTGTGTAGTCTCTTCTCATTTTGATTCTGAACTTGACCATACGCCTGGCTTTGGCCAATGGGATATTAGCAAGTGTGATACAAACAGAAGCTTGATAAGTCTTTGACAATTGGTGCTTGTTCTTTTGGAAGGCTTCTTCACATAACTCAACCACCAAGCTGTGGGGAAGCCAAAGGAGACACATGGAGAAGACTGAATGGAAACAAACTGAAGCTCATGGCCAATAGCTTTAGCTGAGTTCCCAGTTGGTAGTCAGCACCAAATGCCAGTCTTGTGAGTGAGGCCATTTTGGACTTTCCAGCTTTCCCAGTGTCTTGGTTGATATCAGGTGAAGCAGATGAATATCATAGTCAACTCTCAGAATTATGAGAAATCGTAAAACTATCTTATTTTAAGCCAGTAACTTTTAGGGTGGTTTGTCGCATTAGCATATATACTGGAACAGAGTGAAAATCAAAAATTTGAACCAGGGCAGGAGTAGTAACATGTCGAATCTAACTACACAGGATTAAAAAAAAAAAAAAAAAAAAAGCTCTCAAAGCGAAGCAGACTTTATTTTTATTTGTTTTGTTTTGAAAGAAATATTCACACTGGGCTATACCAGACTATGTGGATACTCGTAGATGCTATCTTTTTTTTTTTTTTTTTTTTTTTTTTTTTTTTTTTTTTTTTTTTTGAGACGGGAGTCTCACCTGTCGCCCCGGCTGAAAGTGCAGTGGCCGGATCTCAGCTCACAGCAAGCTCGCCTCCCGGGTTCACGCATTCTCCTGCCTGCAGCCTCCCAGCAGTAAGCTGCGACTACAGGGCACTCGCCACTCGCCTGGTAGTTTTTTGTATTTTTTTTGTTAGTAGAGATGGTGGTTTCACCCTGGTTAGCCAGGATGTCTCGATCTCCTGACCTCATGATCCGCCCATCTCGGCCTCCCAAGTGCTGGGATTACAGGCTTGACAGCCACGCGCCCGGCCTCTTAGTATGCTATCTTACGTTACCTCTAGTCTCGCTTCCTGTTTCCTGCTCTTATGTGAATTATACAGGACCATCCTTTCTGGTGACATTATCTATTCTTTCAGGAACAAAGAATGACCTTATTACATTTACCCGATATCATCACTACCCCTTTCACATTTTAATTAGCACCAAATTGTATGGAAAACAATTATGTAAATATATCAGTGGAGGCAGTGGCCTTCTTCTGTCTCTTTTCAAGGATTAATATGACTCTTACTTGTGGTGCAAGGAATAAGTCAACGACAAGATCAGCCTCCATTCCAGAGAAATATTTTGAAACAAAACAAAAACAAAACAAACAACTTAGGCATTAACTTAGGCATTTGGGGAAAGGCTGCTCTTATCGCTGAGACATTTGTTTGGGTAAGAATTTTTTGATAGGTGTATCCAGAACTAGAGAACTTCAGTGAGCTTTGCCTTCAAACCAAATCACAGTATCTTCTCTAATAATTATCTAAAACCAACCATTCCCTCCACTTCTGGACTGTGTCAGATCCCCCTGTTTTATGCTCTCTTGTTTTCCTTGTTTGCATCACCACAATTTGAACTAAACAATTATTGCTTTGATGGTGGGATTATGTAAAAGCAACTATTTTCTCATCCCTGACTTCAAAAGCTTTATTAAATCATTTATCTTAGCTTACATTTGAAAACTCGGAATGGAGTGGTGGGTATGGGGGTGTGGAGAAGGAGAGAAGTTCTGGATTTATAGTCTAGGTCTTGCATAGGTGGTCCAGCACTTACTGCTGTCTTTGTGCCTGTGCTGGAGAGAATGTGGAGAAAAGGAAAACTTTGTACTGTTTGTAGGAATATAAATTAGTACAACCACTATAGAGAACAGTTTGGAGGTTCCTCAAAAATCTAAAATAGAGCTTCCCTATGATCCAGCAATCCCACTGCTGGGTATATACCCAAAGAAAGGAAATCAGTATATTGAAGAAATATCTACATTTCCATGTTTATTACAGCTCTATTCACAATAGCCAAGGTTTGGAAAAAATTTAAGTGTCCATCAACAAATGAATGGATAAAGAAAATGTGGCACATATACACAAATGGAGTACTATTCTGCCATAAAAAAGATTGAGATCCTGTCATCTGCAACAACGGATGGAGATGGAAGTCATTATCTTAAGCAAAATAAGCCAAGCACAGAAAAAACATCTCTTGTTCTCACTTATTCGCAGAATCTAAAAATCAAAACAATGGAACTCATGGAGATAGAGAGTAGAAAGGTGGTTACCAGAGGCTGGGAAGCATAGAGGGGGAGGGGGTAGTGGGATGGTTAATGGGTACAAAAAATAGTTAGAAAAAATGAATAATATGCAGTATTTGATAGCACGACAGGGAGACTATCATCAAAATAATGTAATTGTACATTTAAAAATAAATAAGAGTATAATTGGATTGCTTGTAACACAAAAGATTAATGCTGCAGGGGATGGATGCCTCCTTCTCCATGATGTGATTACTATGCATTGCATGCCTATATCAAAACATCTCAAGTACCCCATAAATATATACACCTACTATGTACCCACAAAATTTTAAAAATTTTTTAAAAAGAGAGAATTGGTTGTGGTAGGAGCAGATAGTGTAACTTTCACTTTATAGGTCACTGGACCATGAGGAACCATATCTGGATCTGATAGAGAAGACAGGACATCATCCACAGACAATGAACTTTTAGCTGGATGCAGTAAGTGAATGAGATTTGACTGCTCTCTCTTGGGAAGGCAGTGTGTGTTCTCTTGATAAGAAAAAGAGTGTATAGATATTTGTGGGACCATCATGAAGATTTTTAAATGCAGCATTATATTGAGAATAGTATAGCCGCCTTGCTAGCCTGTGTTCCTTTTTAGAGCAGAGACTATGTACCTAGGCTGGACTTAATGTGGGAAAGATACGTGTATCTATGTTGTTTGAAACATTGAAACTTGAGGTATTTTTATTATAGTAGCTCACTCTACAACCCGAGAAATCTAAAAAGACAATAGAACAGCTGCATTTGTAATTATATAATCCATTTAAATGTTTGTCCCCCTCCAAATGTTAGATCCATAAAGACAAGTGTCTGTCTTGTTCATAACTCTATCCTCATTCCTTAACATAATACCATACTGTCAACACTTAATAAATACTGAACGTATACATAAACCAATGTACTCTGTTTTTATCCTCCTAGGATTTTGCATAAAGTATCTTTGAGGATCTTTGTGACCCTCTAGACTACTGGCTTTTGAGAATATTGATACTGTGTTAATATTACATGAGAGTCAGGATTAGTTGATTAGAAACCTGAATACAGAGGAATGTATCTTAATGGAATACCTTACTTGTGAGAGGGGTGAGAAACTTAATAGATTGCAAGGTGTGGTAGATTGCACTGATGACCTCTCTGTATGCACATCTTTTTGCAATGTGACTTTTAAAGTTGCTACCATCAGGAGTTGTAACCTATTTCCCTAATCCTTGAATATGGGCCTGCCTTGTGATTTGCTTTGGTTACAAGAATGTGTTAGAAATGAGTGAGCCAGTTCCAAGCTTAAGCTCCAAGAAGCCTTGTTTGCTTTTCTATTAGAATCCTGTTTCTTGCATGAGAACAAGCCCAAGAGAGCTTGCTGAATGATGAGAGACCATATGGAGCAGAGGTGAGTCATCTTAAGTGAGCTTATCCTAGATAAGCCAGTCCCTAGCCCACCCATTAGCTGACTGAAAATGTATTAATGAGCCAGAATAACACAGCAGCTCACAGGATCCCATAGACTGTGTGCAATTATAAATGGTGATAATTTTAAGTCAATAAGTTTTAGGGTGATTTGTTACATAACACTATTGCAAATTTTACAATATTGTAGTTATTACATAGCTGATATATAGGGGAAAGTCAGAAATGGGAGTGAGGCTTGGTACAGTTAAGAGTTCTTAAATAATACCAGAGTCCTCAATCCTAAAATTACTGATTTTGATTTTGAATGAGTATCTGAAGTCAGGCTCAATTCTTTGCAAAGATGTCTGAAGAGATATTCATGGCAAATCAATGGGGTAACCACTGAAAAGTGATTTTAGAAGATCATTATTAGAAGACCTAATAATAGCTAATATTTTTTGGCCACTTACTCCATATCAGCTGTTGCCCAAAGCAGTGAAGGAGGGAAAGAAATACTCTGAAATCTCCCCTTCTCCTGCTCTCCAATCTCCTGCCAACACCTCCAACTGGTTAAATCTATATAGAAGATAGTTGAGAAGAAAGCCTGAGGAATAAGGTGAGTGGAGGTGAGCTTCTTGCAATATACAATATATTGCAGAGAAAGAGGAAGGAAAGTGAGTGGATCTGTGGCAAAGTCATACTTGGGTTATGAACCCCATAACAATCTATGTTTCAAAGGTATAAATCATTTGAATGTGTTCATATTTTCTGTCAAAGCTGATATGTGTCTTCTGTGGTTGGATGAATGTGCTTCATAAATACCAAGAGAAAAAATCTTTTAGCAAAGGCCTTTCCAGTATCTCAGAATACACTGTACGCATTCCAATGAATGGGATTGGTGGTCAACTCCTACACAGACTCTTGATAGCCACTCTCTACATCCCTACCATTTAAGATGTAGAGCAAAGGGACCAGGGAATCAGCATCTTGAAATTAGTGGGGAATGCAGAACCTCAGGTCCTATGCAAGAGCCATTGAATCAGTAACCTGATTTTAACAAGATCCCAAGGTGATTCTTGTTTCAGTAAGTCATCAATTAATGTTGTTGATAGATTCTTGGAAACTGTGACTTAGGCAAAATGACATGTAATGAAACCAATCTTACCATAGGCTAATTGATAAACAAGAATTAAGTTCCTACTGCATACCTGTGTTCACAAAACGTGACCAACCATCTAAATAAAGACCCCAAGCACTTCTAATATTAACCTCAGAAATAAATGTGAGCTATACATCCACTTTAGAAAATTAATAAAACCAGGAGGAAAATTATTTACCCAGTTTTGGTGAATCGGTGAGTGATAGTGGTTGGAGTGGCAGTGGCTCATTCAAGGAATAAATGCAAAGCAAAAACTGCCAGGATTGCCTTCTCTCACCATGAAGTTCAAAAACAAACAATAATCAATATGGCAGCTCACTGAGCACTTTTGTAGAGCATCAATTATTGTCACGCATCTTTATGATTATTGAATACTATATGAATTTTTATTTCACAGTAATTTATATTAATTCAGTCACTCATTTTCCAAGCCACATATTCCAGTTCAGGGACTTGGGAGTCCAGAGCCCATCCTGGCAACTCAGAGCACCAGACAGGAGCCAACCCTGGCAGGGATGCCATTCTATCACAGGGCACAGCCACAGACACATAAACACTCACATAGGGACAATGTAGACACACCACTTCCCCTAACATGCACAGTTTGGGATGTGTGAGGAAACCAGAGTACTAGAAGGAAACCCACAGAGACATGAGAAAACCCTACATAGACAGTGTCCCCCCAGCTGAGATACAATTCTTTTCCTTCCCAGTATTGTAACACAGTGATGTTAAATGAAAAGACATTATTCAAAGACCTGCTGTACATTAAAGTTTGAGAAGTTCTGCTCTACGTGATAGCACACGGACCTTTTCCCCTTACCACTGCTATTAGAATTTTATGGTAACCTACTTTGTAATAGTAACCACAATTTAACTCCTCATAATAAAGTATGATAGTATATATTGTGTTTTTAGTTCCTCACTAGACCCTGGGAGATGAGCAAACATGCTTCATTATGCATCATTGTTGGACAAATGAGGAACTAGAGGCACGAAGAGATTTAAATAAGTGGCCTATAGTTATGAGTTAGTGAGTGGTGAACCTGGGTCTAGACTGAGTTACGAACTGCAAGTTTAGTGATCTTTCCAGGACTGAGATGAGGCATGGAGAATGAGAACATAGAATGGTGGCACTCATTAAACAAACCATTAGACTATTTGAAGCCACGCTGGGAATTAACCACATGTGAACTGAGAAGCTGGAAAGGAGTATCTTTAAGAAAACTCATACTTCACCCAAAGTAGAAATGATTATTTAATCATACTGCATTCTAGTTTCAGCCTGAAGACTTGAACATGTTAATGTCAACAACTTTCTTTTTTTCTTTTTTGTTTTGTTTGAGACAGAGTCTCACTCTGTTGCCCAGCCTGGAGTGCAGTGGCATGATCTCCTCTCACTGCAATCTCCGCCTGCTGGGTTCAAATGATTCTTCTGCCTTAGCCTCCCAAGTAGCTGGGATTACAGGCATGTGCCACCACGCCTAGCTAATTTTTGTATTTTTAGTAGAGATGGGGTTTGATCATGTTGGCCAGGCTGCTCTTGAACTCTGACCTCAAGTCGTCTGCCCTCCTTGGCCTCCCAAAGTGCTGGGATTATAGGCGTGAGCCACCGTGCCTGGCCTCAACATCTTTCTTAATTATTTTAGTAATTAAAATAGATAGATAGTTTTTGTCTGCTCCCAAACTATATGAAATCTTACCTATAAAGTGTCTTTTCTATTAATTTTCCTGTTTCGTGTGTTGTCCTTTATTTGTTCCCAATGAATAAGGGCCTGCATATTAATTTTTTCTCTTCCTTAACCAGCATCTCAATGATTCTAACAGAAAACACACACCACTGATAAAATAAAACAATAAAGCAACCTCTAGGAGATAATTGCAATGGTCTAAAATTTGCCACAACAGTCATAGCACCAACAGAAGCAATCTTCATGATAGTCATTTATATTGCAACTGAGTTCAGAATGTTCATTCTTTTATAAAAGTTTCAATAAGTCCAAGAATTACTGTCCTATTCAAAACTGTTGATGTCACCCACATCACAGTCAGAATGTGTCACTTTCATAAAAAAATATTTTTAGACTGCATTTGAGGTATAAACATCAGTCACGGGTTGCCTACAGAATGCAACTATCAGAACAAATAGAGTTTTCTTGAAATATCCTTGTGATGACTTTGGTTTCTGGCCCATTTTCTGGTCCATCTCTTTTCCCTCCCACACTTGGCCAACCATGCCAAAGATGGACTATACTTGTCCTGGTGATAACTGCAAATGTTCACAAATTATAAGTGCAACATTCGGCTCAAATGCTTTCATTTCCACAGCAAAACTGATTGATTTTCTCTAGCAACAAACAATGAAATGCTCTCGTCAATGTCTTGTAATTAGTTCTAATATGAGCAAGCCAATTAAAAGGAAGAAAAACCAAATTTCTCCATCAGGCCCTTATCAGCCCTTTTGTTACCCATACAGTGACCTTGCCCTGAACCATAAGGTGGATAAATGAGGGGAATGTTGATTTTGGCATCCAACTTACTTTCGGATAATCTAGCTCATCCTTCTCAGCTGACACGAGAGAGAAATAACATCAAAGGGTGATAAACTCTTTCTTGCAAACCTGGGGTTCCATGGTTCACTGGCCCCAGGCCTAATCTATCAATCCATTTTCTACACAATAAAAGGTAAGAAACCCATTACAGATCTGTTATAAGCCTTGGCAGGTGGTCTATGGCAAAAATGGAATACATAACCAACCCAGCATTTGGTATCCCTTTTCTACAGTTTGAAGCACTAGCGGTCAGCTGACATGAATATAGTAGTCAGCATTTAGCATTAAGTTTTTTAAGCTACATAAATAAACTCACATCTTGATGTATGCGTATAAAGATTTGACAGAAAAGTTCATTTTTGGCATGATTCTGATCTTTAATAAAAATCACCCTGTTATTTTACTTTTGTATAACATATTGGCTTTGCAGGTGATATAATACATGAAACTGGGTTAGAATTTACAATATGTGCTCTTAAATATGGCCTTTAATCTTTGTTCCTTATTTAACCTCAGTTTAAGGAGTTGGCATATGAAAACTTCCATTTCATATCATTTCACGATCATTAAATTATTAGAAAGGAAGGAAACTACCTCTAGTCTCAGGGTTGGTGCTATAAAAGTAAAGGTACTGCAGAAACAAAAGGAAAGAAAAAACATTTTATATTAGCAAAATCCCCTTTTATTATGTCATTTCTTCTCCTTTCTAGAATTCATTGCTATAGGCAAACACCTTTGTGCTAATAAAGGAGTTACTTAAAAATGCTACACTGAAGATGCAGAGATATGAAATTTTCTCCTCCTTTCTCTTTTCATCATCATTTATACTTTTCTTCATTTTAAATCCATCACGAACAGGGAGGAGAGATTGCCGAGAATAGTCGAATTTGTTTTTAGTTGAAAATTAGCTTAACTTTTAAATAAAATCTGGCGCACAGCATATTTAAGTGACACATTTACATGCTTGATATACATTGTCAGTATGTATACAGTGGCAATAATAAAGTTTCAATATGGAAATAAGTTTGTGCACAAGTATCAGTGCTTCACAATTTATGCTGGATTTTTGTTATATTTTTTAAAACATTATTATATTGAAATGGACAAATAATCTTGTATTTGGTGAGGTTTCCTAATAGAAAATTATCTGGCTTCAATGTAACCTTCTACAAATGATTTTCCATTACTTTGCCAAAATGGGGGGAAACTGATATCAAAAATAAAGGTAGGGGGAAGGGATGGAGAAGCAGTGTGAAAGTTTATTTGCTTTCTGCTTGGATTTCTGGGTTAAAGTCAGGCTAATAGATTGATAAAAATGATGTTCAGAATTAAAAGGTCCTCTGAATTATGTTCATACTTTAAAAGTGAAAATGCTGGTGTTTGAAAACAATGCTGGCTTTGTTGGGTTTCTTAGGCGATGTGAGGAGAAAAATCTATCACTTTCCAACACATTTTAGCTGAAATTCTAGCTCGTCAAAGAAAATGAAAATAATGATATCAGTGGAATTGGAGAGCACTGGCTGAAAACCCTCTGTGCCTTCCACGAGAGCCATTTTGTTGTCTTGCCGCCTCTAACTCGACTCTCCTTCACCTGCTGCATTCATAATAGTAGCACATAGTTCAGCTTTCTCCCCAAGAGCCATATTTATAACTGTTTGATTAAGAAGGTAAGACTTTTGGAGAATTTGGAAAATTATCAGGGATAATTTTGTGCTTGGTCTTTGCATTCTTCTATTTTAGTATTACTCCTACTGTTTTAAAGCTAACATTTTTTGAGCAGTTACAATATGCCAGATACTGTGTTACACATGTCCCATCTACTACCTCATTGAATTTTCACCACAACCTGGGGAGGTGTCTTCTATTAGTCTCTGAATTTTATGGATGTTAAAACTTAGTTGTGGACACAGTAGGTATAAGATGACATAGCTGGTAGCAGGTAGAATCCATAATTCAGAATCTCATCATTAATGCCTGCAGTAAATCTCCTCCTCACCACTCCTGTTTACATTTTCCTTGTTTGTAAAGTGTCTGATCCACATTCTTGGCATTGCCTATATGGTATTATGGTACATACTGGTTTCTATCCAGGCTCCTGGCTCATAACACCCATAGCCCCCTTGTTACCGTTTTTTTGTTATAATGTTGGGTGTGTTGGGTATCATGGGCAGGCCTCTGATCTTCTCCTGCTCTCCTTTCACTCTAATGTTTCCCCGCCTTTCAGATTATAAGTCTTAAGAACCTCCTATGAGAGGGTCCCACCATATACCCTGGGGAAGGAATGCTGATGTCAGGAAGCTTCCATAAAAAACAAAGAGGACAGAGTCCAGTGAGCTTCTGGGTAGCTGAACACGTGGGGGTTCCTAGAGGGTGGTGTACCCAGGGAGGGCATGGAAGCTCCATGCCCCTTTCACTCCCTCCCCACAACCATACCTCATCCTATGCATCTCTTCATCTGTGTCCTTCGCAATATCCTTTATCATAAACAGGTGAAAGTGAGTGTTTTCTTGAGTTCTGTGAGCTGCTCCAGCAAATTAATTGAACCCAAAGAGGGGGTCATGGGAACCCCAACTTGAAGCCCATGGGTCAGAAGTTCCAGAGGCCTGGACTTGAGACTGGTGTGTGTGTGTGGTGGTGGTGGGGGCGGGGGAGCAGAGGAGGCAGACCTGGGGACTGAGCCCTCAGTCTATGGGATCTGACACTATCTCTGGGTGGATAGTGTCAGAACTGAATTAGAGACACCCAGTTGGGGTCTGCTGTTTGGTGTGTGGGGAAAAAAACCACCACGAATTTGGTCATAGAAGTCTTCTGTATTGATGATTGTTATGATTTGAGAGTAGAGAAAAAACACGGTTAGAAAGAGTTTTCCATACACAGTGTAACATTTCAATAATTTGGAAAGTTAAATATTACATATTCTTATATACTTATTGTCATTAAAGAGTGATTAATTCGGTAATAATGCCAATCAGATTTCTTGGATAGGCTGAAATTCTCAGCTTAACTAAAGTAGTAAGAAGGTAGATGATGATGACAAGGACGATGCTGCTGCTAAGAACAAAAGCAATAATGATAATAATAGTTATTGAGCACTGGGCCAAGCCTAGCTCTAAAAGCCTGATGTTTGTTCTCATAACTAGAGTGACCCTCTCTATATATTTTATCTTCTAAAGTGGAATACTTATGACAATGAAAGAGGGAGCTATTAAAAATTATGATAGGATAACAGGCAAAACCAGAACTGTCAGAGCAAATTGAGATGTACTCATGACACACAACCTAGTAATAAACCTCATGTCAGTGTGAAATTATAGGAGGCAAAGTCAAGGATGCTTATGTTATAAACTTTAAATTACTACTCCCTTCCCCCAACCCTCAGCCTCCAACTGTTTAGCAACTATAAATTAGAGATATGAATATTTATAATGCCAAGCCCTATAAAATTATGCATGTCCTTTAAATAAGGGAAGGGTGGGAAGCGATTATGATATGCTTAGAACAGAATGTGGCACATAGTAGTCCTTCATTAGATAGCTGTTGAATAAATAATTTAATTACAGTTTTGCTGTGACTATTAACTACATAAAGAAAACATCCAAATAATGGATTTCCAGGAACTTATACAAAGAAAACATCCAAGATCATGGATTTCTAGGAACTATCAGACTATATGCCCAATAAATAGGTGAACACCCCTTTTATTTTTGAGATGGAGTCTTGCTTTGTTGCCAGGCTGGAGTGTACTGGCATGATCTTGGCTCACTGCAACCTCCGACTCCCTGGATCAAGTGATTCTCCTGCCTCAGCCTCCCGATTAGCTGGGATTAGAGACATGCGCCACCATGCTCAGCTAATTTTTGTGTTTTTAGTAGAGATGGGGTTTCACCATGTTGGCCAGGATGGTCTTGATCTCCTGACCTTGTGATCCAACCACCTGGGCCTCCCAAAGTGCTGGGATTACAGGCGTGAGCCACCATGCCTGACCTGTTTTCTTATATAATAGCATTTTAGCACACAGATTTATAAAATTGGAAGCTGTGTGAACTGTGTTACAAATACACTTTAAGGGAGAAAATCATGAGCACATAAAAGCTCTAGTGGAACTATCTGGTCCCTGCTATGACTTCCAGCTAGAGAAATGATTTCCTATAATGATTATTATCCTCCCTAGTAGATATTTTACAGCATTTTTTCCAGGGTTCCATAAATACCAGTCAATATGGTAACAATGCCAGTGAAGATTCTATTCTTTGGTTGAAAAAAATATCACATCACATACCAGGGCCTTTCGTGGGGTGGGGGGAGTGGGGGAGAGATAGCATTAGGAGATATACCTAATGTAAATGATGAGTTAATGGGTACAGCACACTAACATGGCACATATATACATAGGTAACAAACCTGCACGTTGTGCACATGTACCCTAGAACTTAAAGTATCATTAAAAAAAAAAAAAGAAAAAAGAAAAAAAAAGAAAAAATATCACATTAAGGACAGGACTGAACGGTAACTATTAGAACAATCTATTAATCATCATCTTGTGATAGGAAATTGATTGGACAAAGTGTCCATTTTTGAGCAAGGAGTGAGAAAGCCAAGCTCTAGCTTTATTTAATTTTCTCCTTTTTGCTATTCACATTTATACTGATAACTAATAAGGACTGTCATTACATAGCAAATATGTCTGGAAAAAGACTAAACATTTATTTACTTTGTACAAATGAAAATAAATGTAAAGTGTTTACTCCTCAGATACATATTTAGAAGCAACATGATTCGAGGTTAATACAAAATGAACCAGATTTCTGGCAATTTAGATACAGCCAACTGTATATTGTGGAAGATAGTTTGTGCTAGGAGTTGCACTATGTTTTTACTTTCATAATTTTTATTTTGTGATTTTTTGAAAATAATACCTGTACTATTATCAATATTACAAAAATTATTCCCATATTAAAGGTTTGTTATATATGTTATATTTGTAAATCTATCTTTTTCCTAGGTAAAGTGAGTAAGATTTTTAAAGATGCACTTAACTAAAATTCACTTTCCAGCAAAATTTCTTAACTGTTTTCCAAAATGCTTTTTTCTTTATATGCACCATTTTATACTGTCTGGGTAGTAACAAGTTCAAATAGTAATTTACTATTTACATTTAAACAGTATATTTTATTTGTAAATGGTATTTTACATGTAGATAGTAAATTACTGTTTACATGTAAAAATATGAAAACTTAAATTTATTTAACAAAATGAAAATATAATTATTAAAACTAACAGGAATGCATAACATATACTACCTGTAAAATTACTTGACATTAAAAATAGGATTTTAACTAATTCGGAAACAACATAAACATGTTTTGCTATATTACACAATCATAAATGTTCCACAGTAGAGTGTTCTAGAAAGTAATTTTAAAACCTAGCATTTAGTTCTCAAAAAGGGCAGAAAGCAAAGCAAAAACTCATATAGTTTTTTTAAAAGAAAATAAATCCCCATTTTAATATTTAAAGGAGCAATGGAATGAAATGGGAATCCATATTTTTTCTTTTTTTTTCTAGGGTATTATCCACATAGAAATCACTTGAGCTTCACCAAAAGGTTAAAACCCCCACTCTTTATTTTGGAATCACTTTTATATTTAAATAGAGAGCTACATGGTCTCAAATAAGTCACATAACCTTTCTAGGACTCGGTGTTCTAATCTAGAAGATGTGAAAATAATTTAGTTTCATGAGGCTCCTTCTACCTAAATAATCCTGAGCTTGCAAAATGAATGTTCCATCTTTTCACCTTTTAAATTAAGGAAGGATACAATATGATTCAAAAATAAAGAATGACAAAGTATATTTTGGTTTTAAATAAATGGGTAGTTAAAAAAATACTCACATATAACTTGTATAAAAGCAATAAAGAATGAGGAAAGGGGACACAAAATAAAAAGACATGAAAGGAAATGAAACTGGGATTAAAGGGGTCAGGGGAGGAGTATAGAAGAGAATGTGTTACATAAACCACCGGGGCAGAAAAATAGTGGCAAATATGCATATAGAAAAGTAGATTCATGGCCAGGTGTGGTGGCTCACACCGGCAATACCACCAATTTGGGAGGCCGAGGTGGGCGGATCACCTGAGGCCGGGAGTTCAAGACCAGCCTGATCAACATGGTGAAACCCTGTCTCTACTAAAAATACAAAAATTAGCCAGGCATGGTGGTGCATGCCTGTAATCCCAGCTACTTGGGAGGCTGAGGCAGGAGAATTGCTTGAACCCAGGAGGCAGAGGTTGTAGTGAGTTGAGATCGCACCATTGCACTCCAGCCTGGGCGACAGAGCAAAACTCTGTCTCAAAAAAAAAAAAAAAAAAAAAAAAAACAAAGAAAGAAAAAAGTAGATTCATAATAAATACTGTAAGGTGTCAATTCATAGATGAAAATTAGCTTAACAGTGAGAAACATAGAGGAAGAGAGCGATGATGATGGCAAGAGAGCCTCCTACACCCACATGCATGTTCAGAGAAAATACAAAGAAATATGAAGAGGGATAAATATTAAAAACACCTGAGTCAGAAGTGTGTGTAAAGATCATAGAATGAGACGCTCAGAGAGAGAAACACAGAGGCTAGCTTTAATAACATCCCCACTTTGTGGCTCTTATGGGTATTATTGTTAAACACTGTAAATGGTCAAGTTATATATTAGACAAGAATGAGGATATCATTTCATGAGCCTTCACTGCATGAAGGCACCCATAAATTTATGCTAATGGCTATATTCAGTTTAAAGCAACCCTTTCCATATCCGCTTAAAGAGAAGCTACCTAGGCCAAGGCAAGGTAACACGCTTTTGCAATGAACTCATTATACGGTCTACCACTCCCTTAAAGAAATAGCTATATTATCTTCACCCGCTGTTTTCTCTCTTCAGCAATGAAACATAAAGTTACAGGCCGGGCGCGGTGGCTCACGCCTGTAATCCCAGCACTTTGGGAGGCTGAGGTGGGTGGATCACGAGGTCAGGAGTTCGAGACCAACCTGGCCAACATGGTGAAACTCCATCTCTACTAAAAATACAAAAATTAGTCGGGTATGATGGCGTGCGCCTGTTGTCCCAGCTACTCGAGAGGCTGAGGCAGAAGAATCGCTTGAACCCGGGAGGTGGAGGTTGCAGTGAGCTGAGATCGTGCCACTGCACTGCAGCCTGGGTGGCAAAGTGAGACTCCATCTCAAAAAATAAAATAAAGGTACAAAAGTAAGTAGTCAGTTGGCTCAATATGCAGAATGCAGCATATTAGTTAGCTGTGCAGAAAGCACCTGCCAACTGATTATGATATTAGGATATATCTGGAGATACTATGTACTAAGGAATTGACATATTCATGTCCCAGTAACTATGACCCACTAGTTCTAATTATATCACCCACTCTAAGCTTTGGATGAAGGATAGGACTGGAGAACACAGGGACGGGGTCCGCTTTATTTCTACCCTCCTGTAATAAGTAAGAGCTTGAGATTTAATGAAGATCAAAATGGTCTGCCAGTGTTATAAGCCACTTTTTTTTAACTTAAAAAAAAACTTGTGTTATTTACCTAAATCTGGTACTGATCATTTCCTTTGTATCCCTAAATCTAAACTAACAGGGATACAGGGGCATATGGATGGAGAAAAGATGATTAAATAATGTTAATATGACTAATGAATAAAATTCCAAATCCTGTGGCATTTAATGGCAAAAACATTGCATTAAAATTATAATTTTGGCATAAGAAACAGATATTATGGATGCTGTAGTAACATAAGTATATACATGATGGTGTTCATAACCTCAGTTTTAATTTTCTATCATAAAATTTGACTTTTATTTTGTTTCAGAACACACAAAACCTTCACTCTTTCACAATCCACAAACCTGCTATTGTATATTTGAGATAGTTATCTCATATTTCCTACAATTATAATTTTTGTTTTTTTGTCATAAGATGTACTGAGATATTGTAGGACATTTTGGGTATCCTACCTCCTTGTTCTCTTTTTATGAGGGATGATTTCATTTGCATTGCTATGTAGATGTAAAATTTAATTGCTGGGACACCACCTTCCCTCCATACATAAAAGTCTGTATCTTTACACAGATGTTTTGCAATCATTACAGGTAGAAACCAAGAAGGGTTTTTTTTTTTTTCAAATAACTACCTGCTTGAATTACAGAGACTTAAGCACACATTATGGTATTAATGTCATAAAATTGGTACTTATTTTAGTTCCTAAATATTTTATCAGTCATATAAATGATCTGTTATTAGAATGTCAGCATCATCAATTTAAAAAGTATAATAAATAACCTGACACAATTCGAAATGTTCACAAATTAGATGACTCAGTATTGTAAAGATGCTAATTGAGCTCCAGATTCACAAAATTTCAATCAATATCCTGGCAGGCTTTATGTAAAAATAGACAACATGGTTCTAAAATTTATTCAAAGAAACAAAAGTAGCCAAGGCAATCTTGAATAGGAAGAACTAAGTCGGATGGTATACACAACCAGATCCAAAATGTGTAAATAAAATGATTGCATACATACATACAATGGAATATTATTCAGTCATAAAAAGGAATGAAATTCTGACACATGCTACAACATAGATGAACCTTGAAAATATTATGCTGAGTGAAGTAAGGCAGACACAAAGTGGCAAATATACAATTCCAATTATGTAAAAGATCTAGAATAGCCAAATTCATAGAAACAGAAAGTAGTCCAGAGGCTACTAGCAGATGGGAAGACAGAGAAAGGGGAACTATTGCTTAATGGTTACAGACTGTCTGGTTGGAGTAATAAAAAATTTTGGAGACTGGGCGCAGTGGCTCACGCCTCTAATCCCAACACTTTGGGAGTCCAAGGTGGGTGGATCAGGAGTTTGAGACCAGCCTGGCCAACATGGCAAAAACCTATCTCTAGTAAAAAGACAAAAAGTTAGCTGGGCATGGTGGCAGGCGCCTGTAATCCCAGCTACTTGGGAGGCTGAGGCAGGAGAATCACTTGAACTTGGGAGGTGAGGTTTTAGTGAGCCGAGAGCGCACCACTGCACTCCAGCCTGAGCAACACAGCGAGACTCTGTCTCCAAAAAAGAAAAAAAAAATTGGGGGGCGGGATAAATTGTGGTGATGGTTGTAATAAATGCCACTGAATTGTACACACAAAATGACTAAAATGACAATTTTTTATGTTATATATTTTATCACAGCTTAAAATGTAATATCCCAGTACCATTGAATTGTCCACCTAAAATGAGTTAAATGGTACGTGAATTATAGCTCAGTAGAATTGTTTTTAAAAAAAGATTGTAATTAAGCCAGTGAAGTACTGTTACAGTACAGATTTAATCAAATGGAAGAGGATATAGAATCTAGACGCAGATTCATACATACAAGTTCTCTTGATTTATGACAAAGATGCCACGACAATACAGTGAGGAAATGATTATCTTTGAATAAATAGTGCTGGATCAATTGCTGTTGCTTTTTATTATAAATTCATATGCACCACTTGCTTTATATAAAATAAATATGTATTAATTTAATACATAGTATTAATATTAGATTTATATAGCATTCAAAGTGGAAAGATGAAAACTCACGAGTTAATAAGTAGGTAAGTAAATAAACTTGTGGAGAACATTAGTGTACATTAATTATTAAATCTATAATATAGGTGTGAATAATTAATTTTGATTTATGATACTTGTTTAACTAGAACCAGACCACGTCCTTTTAGATTCAATACTGTCAGTATATACCTGGCCACTGAATTAAATACTTCATCATTTCTTCAGTCTAATTCTTCAGAATAATTTAGGCAAAAAATTGTAGTATAAATTTTGGCATTCGGTCACTAATGTAAAGCCATTCACCATCATCATTTTTTCTAGCCACAACAAAACATACAGCCAAGGCAAACGGTCAGGTTGAAAAACAAAACAAAACAGCAATCCACATACCAGCCTCCTCCCCCACCAATGAAGCACCCAGGAGACAAAATACATACAAATACTTGCAACATTTAACACATGTGACAGAAGAGATGGTTCATGTCTAACCTTTATCCACTGGAGATTTGTCCGCTTGAGCTTATTTTCAAGTTTATCTTGCTCTTCTGGGCTTATGGGAGCACTTACAAGCACGAGTCCTCCAGTTTCATTTAATTGTTTTAGAATTCCCTCGCGCAGGGGCAACTCTTCCACCAGTAACTGAAACAGACATTGCAACAACGTTTAAAATGAATTACAGCAAAATTCCAACTACCTTGTCTTCGCTTTTATTGATTAGTCTATCAAAATGAAGCGACTTGACCAAGGGCCCAGTGGTACCTCAAATACCAACAGTTTTCTATTTGAGCACAGAGCTGATTGACTGAAACACTCACTCCCCAGTAGATAAATCTTTGTAGGAAAAAAAAAATGATTATATTATTCCTCATAATTTTTTAAGAGAAAAATGTGAGATGGTAAAGCAACACTCCAAATAAAGTTAGCGTCTGAAAACATGTCTCTATCAGAAATAGAACAATGTGAATAAAGTCATCAACCTCTTGGGTATCATAGCATGCCATAGCATACCGTAGCTTGCCACCGATAAACTGCATTATCATCTTAATAGGTAACTGACATTGAGAATATTTACTCTCAATATACACAGTACCAGGCACTATGCTAACCTTTTCATGTTTAGTATCTTAGCTTATCTTCATATTATAATACTTATATCAGGTAGATCTTATTATCTTCATTTTATATGGAAGGAAACTGAGACAAAAGCTCCCAGGACACAAATCTAGCAAGCAACAAAGTTGTGGTTCAAATTTGGGTAGTTTCATTCTAGAATCCTCATTTTTCACTCCATATCCCTAAATTTCTCTTACTCATTCACCATCACATAGTGTATACCCTTTCCCAAGACCTCCAAAACCACCATGATGTTAACAACTGTGTTTTATTCATTTTTGTCATCTAGAGTTACAGTGTCTGCTACAGTACCCATTAGCCATACGACACTATTAACATTTAAGTTAATCAAAATTCGCTAAAATAAAATCTCAAGTTCCTCAGTCACACTACCAACTCTCCAGGCATTCAAAAGGTACAAATAACTAGTTGTTACAAAAACGGATAATGCAGAATGTTTTCATCACCACAGAAGTTCTATTTGACAGCACTGATCTAGATTCTTTCAGGAGAAAATAGAATCATGCATATTAATTATATAAGAAAATGCCACTAAATAATGTCTCAAATGAATTATCAATTATATTACTATATGTGACACAGTACATTTAGGAAAGATAAATTTCCAAGAATAGACTGAGTTCATTGTTCTAGGGTATAACCATCTTCAAATGATTCCCATTCTTTTCTATTTTGAATCTCAAATACCTAGTAAAACATCTGATGTATAGTCAGTGCTCCATATTTGTTTATTGAATTACACCATATTTTATTTTATACTTTATTTCTTTTCAGGTGTAAATGTCTTGTTTCACAGAAATAAATGTTTGACATTGGACTCTAATTTACATGTGTAAGGCAACTGAATCATTGATAAAGGAGCAATTTCATTTCCCTTTGATTATGTGACCTTGTAAAATGAGGATAATAGCAACCATTGTCAAAATTTGATATGAAGATTAAATAAAATAGTGGCTGTAAATGTATCTAATACTTGGCACATAATAGGGAATGATTAAATATTAATTTATCTTCCCCTTTCACCTTCTGTTCGACAATTAAAATGAAATAGATCCAAAAGAGTTGCTTTCCTAAAACTAAAACCATGAAAGTTAATCCAACTGCACAATCAGAGCATGCCAGTCAGCCAAGGGAAGTAATCAGTAATAAGCAGACATCACAGTAGGAAGGCATGAAAAGCCACTGGAATAAGCTGGATGTCTATTCAACCAAATGGAATGTGAACCAACACCACGTCCTA
This sequence comes from Rhinopithecus bieti, assembly GCF_001698545.2. Taxonomy (NCBI): domain Eukaryota; kingdom Metazoa; phylum Chordata; class Mammalia; order Primates; family Cercopithecidae; genus Rhinopithecus; species Rhinopithecus bieti. Next base: position 27,368 of record NW_016809145.1, on the reverse strand, counting down.
CACCTCCAGACAAACTAAAACAAAACATTGCTTTGGGGCAATATAATGCCTTTAATTAGAGGCTGAAGTAGTGATATTGATTTGGCAATCCAGATCTTCCCCAAGAAAATGGATTCTTCTTTTTAAAGTCTCTTCTCAAATCTCCAAATAGGTAACCAGGACAGATTAAAAAAGTGATTCCCATTTAGATTTAGATTTTATGATTCCACAATCTCGTCTTCAGTTTTTAAAATGATTTGAACGGCCAGGCACAGTGGCTCAAGCCTGTAATCCCAGGACTTTGGGAGGCCGAGGCGGGCGGATCATGAGGTCAGGAGATCGAGACCATCCTGGCTAACACGGTGAAAATACAAAAAACTAGCCGGGCGTGGGGGCGGGCACCTGTTGTCCCAGCTACTCAGGAGGCTGAGGCAGGAGGATGGTGTGAACCTGGGAGGGGGAGCTTGCAGTGAGCTGAGATCCGGCCACTGCACACACCAGCCTGGGCGACAGAGCAAGACTCCGTCTCAAAAAAAAAAAAAAAAAAAAAAATTATTTGAAGTTTTGAAGTTCTCAACTAAATCTAAAATTATTTTCAAATTAGTTTTAAGATAAAACTGTGATTTATATACATAGATTATATACATCTATATGTATAGATGCAATATGTGTGTGTATATATAAATACACATACACACATACATACATATGTTCTTATGTGCACTGGTTGAGAACTGCAGGGTTAAGAAAAAATAAAGTTGCAACAAAAACACTTTAGCAAGGAATTATAAATAACCTAATGGGCAGGAAACCAATGATTAAAGTAAAAAAATAGATTCATATACTTCTTTATAAAAGTAGGCCCTGGGGGATTTGAGAAAATAAAATTACCTTGACTTGCTCAAGCTTTTCTTTTAGTTGCTGCTCATTTCCAGGTTCAAGCGGGATACTAGCAATGTTATCGGCTTCCTCCAACCATAAAACAAATTCATTTAAATCTCTTTGAAATTCTGACAAGATATTCTTTTGTTCTTCTAGCCTGGAGAAAGAAGAATAAAATTGTTATAAACAACATATTTCTCAAACTATTTTTTAATGCAAACTGGAAAACAAACATGGCAAACAATTTGAAAATAAGCAATTTAAAAGATGTTAACAATATATAATTTAAGAAAATTCATTCACTTCGAACACAGCAATTTCAATATTTCAAGAATCTCTAAATGATAAGAGATTAAAATTGGTCAAGAAAAATTCTGATTCAAAAATTCCTGGCCGGGTGCAGTGGCTCATGCCTGTAATCCTAGCACTTTGGGAGGCCGATGTGGGCAGATCACTTGAGGTCAGGAGTTTGCGACCAGCCTGGCAAACATGGTGAAACCCCGTCTGTACTAAAAATACAAAAATTAGCCAGGCTTGGTGGCAGGCGCCTGTAATCCCAGCTACTGCAGAGGCTGAGGCAGGAGAATCACTTGAACCTGGAAGGCAGAGGCTGCAATAAGCCAAGATCGCGCCACTGCACTCCAGCCTGGGCAACAGAGAAAGACTTCATCTCAAATACATACATACATACATACATACATACATATGTAAATAAAATGAATAAAATAAAAATTCTAACAACATTATGTTATGATATCAGAGCAAGGTTTCGCAACTTTAGCATTACTAACATTTAAGTTTGGATAATTCTTTGCTGTGAGGGGCTATCCTGTGCATTGTAGGGCATTCAGCAGTATCCCTGGCCTGTTGTACACATTGGATACCAGTAGTAACACCTCGCCCCTGAGCTGTGACAACGAAAAATGTTTCAAGGCATTGCCAAATATACTGGGGGGTTGGGGGTGGGGACAAAATTGTCCCTGGTTGAGAACCAACTAAAGTAAGTATATAACCTAAAGTTGCAAGTTTAAAAATGTTTAATTAAAGTGTACTTATGGAAAATTATAGGACAAAAGTATAAACAAGGTTTTTGTTTTGTTTAAATAGCAGCCATTTTATCTGCTCCTGATTCTGTGGGTCAAGGATTTGGATAGGGTTCAGTTGAGCAGTTCTGCTCTATGTGGCTTCAGCTTGGTTTAAAATAAAATCACTAAATTATTACATGCTGAACTGTTTTCCAAATTATGACTCACAACCTCATTTGAAGAAAGAGAAAAACTGATTTTAAATACTTAACATATGTTGTACTCATGGAAGTTTTAATTATGAAAATGCATCTACTCTGTGCTAATTAGCCATAAATTTATTCTTATATATTCGATTGTAAGACAGCTGAACACAATTGTTTGTGCTTAAAATAATTGAAAATTTTTTGTTCTATTGTCTTTTGGGAACTATGTATATCTTCCATGGAAGCTTTTAATTGAAGTATAATATACGTACAGGACGCTGCACAATTTAACTGTATAGCTCAATAGTCTTTTAAAAATGGGACACTGTACAATCAGAGAAGGAAATAGAATATTATCAGAATCTCAGAAATCTCCTCTTACCCCTTTGCAGTCACTACCTCCAAGTATAACCAGTACCCTGTCAACTTTGATTATTTGGCCTGTACTGAATATTATGAAATTTGAATTATATGGCTTATACTCCTTTGTGTCTTGCCTTTTTCATTCAAAATTATGTTTACAACAAACCTGCACATTGTGCACATGTACCCTAGAACTTAGAGTATAATAATAATAAAAAACAAAAAAACCCACAAAATTATGTTTACAATAATCCATGTTGCATATAATTTTAGTTTGCTCATTAACCTGGCTGTATAGCATTTCATTGTGTAAATGTAGTACTTTAGATGGACATCTGTGATAATTCAGTTTTTTGAATGGTTAGGTAATTTTTTTTTTTTTGCTTCAAATTAACAAATGTGTATTGGGAGCTTACTATCTTCCAAGAACTCTATTGGGCATTAGGATTAAAGATGTATGTGATATACCTTGTCTTGAGGATTTCATAGTCAATGAGAAGAAACAAGCACGTAAGCCAAGGATTATGATTAATTATTTTAGGTGGAGAAGTTATTTCTGGGGCAGTGCTTGGGAGACATCCCAGAGAAGATAAGGATCTGAGTCTTGAAGCATGAAGATAGATCTGCATGTTGCAGGAATAAGACACAGCCTGTTCAAAGACTGGGCCTTGAGAGAACTACAGTTACAATCATTCTGTAAATCAGAATCTGGTTATTGGACTTATGCTTGCATATATTCAGTTTTCCTATATGATAAGAGCCTGTTCAAAGTCTGTTCTGGGACATGTAAAGTTACATTCTCCCCTCTGTCTATTCCCTTTAAATTCATTTATACATTTATTCACTTATTTTACAAATATTCATGATGTATTGTTTTTAACTTTTGTAGGGACATAGTAAGTGTATGTATTTGTAGGGTACATGAGATATTTTGATACAGGCATGCAATGTGAAATAAGCACATCCATTGTTCATTCCTGAGACACTGGGACCAGAGTCTGTTTTTAACCTATCCTGAATATAACATCTGATCTAGAAGTACTTCTACCTTATCTGGCTGGGAAGATGAATGCTATTTACTTCAGCTGAGAGTATATTTTGTTGTCTCATATATTTTGGGGAAACTGCTAGTTTAAAAAATCAAGAGATCTGGAGCTCAGGGGAGAGAGGAAAGCTGGAAATAAGGACTTTAGTCATTAGCAATCAGTTGGTGGAGAAAACATAGTAAACTAACTTTTGAACTAATAATTAACATTTCATGTTTGCTATTTTCTGAGTCCATTCTTTCTTGATTTTATGAATTTTAATCATTGACAATTCTCTCTTATTTAAATTGAAAAATAGGAAAAGTCAATTTCACAGCCTTTTGTTGATTTCTTATGTATGGTTAACCTTATGGTTCTTCCTCTTCTTCTACTCTAAGTGCTTAGGCATGGAAAGCCAAAGGAATGCCTAGAATGCTCTTCTGGCTTCTCCAAAAGCTACACAGACCTGTGAAGGAGGTCTGCAGATTCCAAACATTCAGTGAAGTGAGAAGATGCTTTTTCCTTCTTTGGAGTCTATATACTTACTCTCAGTGATTCTCTCAAAGTCTCTACTTTTGACTTCAGGGAGATGAAGGAGAAGGAGCTGTCCCTTACCAAAAACACAGCACTCCCGCAAAGCTTACTATCCCTTCCAATCTGAGTCTTTTTAACCTTGCCTGGGACACGGAGTACAGAGGAGGTTGGAAATTGCTTGGAATACAGATAATACCACTGTTGCTTTAGAGTAAACCCTATGGGGAAGTGGCTGGTCTTGATTGCTGGCAGCTGGTTTTAGAACGTGGAATAGCACCATTTCCCCTCAGATTCTGACCTTAGAATCAATTGTGGAAGAAGAAAACTTCTAGTATAGGTATCCTTTATTTGTTTAAATGTTCCAAGCTGATTTAATTCATTGGGTCTAGATTTTGAGGGTCTATCTCATCTTTTTCTCTCTCTCTACTCTGCAAATCATTGCTTGCATTACTATTTGACTCCAGATGATTTTGCATAGTGTTCTGAATACTTTTAGTTAAGTAAAATCTTGCTAAAATCTGATTACATTTGAAAAACCTAGACACATTGGCAAAGCTTTTAAATATTTTCAACTTTCATCTAGAAACAGACAATTTCAAGGAGAAGAAAACTCCAAACCCCCCAAACAAACAAAAATTTAAGGAGCAGGGAAAAGTAATATCAAAACAAAAAAATAAAAATAACCCTCAAGTTTAGAAAATTCTAAATCAAACACTCCCCTCTTTTCAAATATCTCTCAAATTATTTACTTGCATATTTTTTCTATCAAGAATATCCAGCAAAGAGGAGAGATGTGCTTATTCATTACAGTTGAGATTTATATGTATTACTGGGTTCAAACTCTATAAACATTGTATGCTTATTTTCATTTATTATTCAACTATATCTCTGTAGGTCATTAATTACTCTTTAAAAACTAGATTTTTTAAAGATCCTAGTAATAAGATATATACGGGTACCCTATATTTCACCATTATTGTGTTATTAGGGATTTTGTTTGCTTTCATTTTTTATTATAATAAATAACCCTACAATAAACACATTTGTTTATACATTATGAATCACATATCTGCTGGAGTAAGAAGGAAAAGTTAACAATGGGAATCCTAAGAATCCAGGTACACATTGTTGAATTTCTGTCAAGGTTGGTACTCAGAACACTCATAAACTCCCACCAACAGTTAGAAAATACTTGTCTCACTACACTTTACCATTATTGAGCATTATAATTTATATACCTGATAAAACACATAAAAAGCTTGTCATAGATACTTTAAGCATTCTATTAATAGGAAAGTTGGAAACGTTCTTTGTCATTTATTTAGTTTCTACTGTCAATTATCTGCAATGTCTGTTGCCCATTTTTCCTGTGTTTTCTTAAGAGCTTTTTTCACATTATCTGAAACATAGATTGAGAATATGTTTCCAGCTTCCTTTTTGCCTTTTAGTAGTTTTTTTTCTAAATAAAATTTAACGGTTTATTTCTTTGATATTATGTTCATTGATAGTATCCTTAAAATTGTGGCCATTTTACCATTGATCAGATATTCTCACTTATTCTTGATCCTTACTGTTTCATTTGTTAAAAAAGAACACCCAAATATTTAATCCATCTTAAGTTTATATAGTGTTGTTTCTAACCTTCAAGAGTTTTTCAGAAATTGATATTTTTTCCCCCAGCACCATCTCTTCTGAATTGATTTATGGTGCTTTCTTCATTATATTTTAAGTTTCTGCTTGTTGACCTACTGTAGATTTTTGTGACAGTAATACACTACGTCAATTATCGCAGCTTTAAAATATGTTTAATTTCTGGTAGGTTAACCCACTCTCCCACTTTAGTTACTCTAACTCATGTAATGTATCATTCGGTCAAATTATAAAATAATTCTCACTGAAAATTTTTAAATGGATTGCATTATAAGTTAATTTGTGAAGAATTACTGTCTTTCCAATATAATTCTGCTAGATTTTCTATATTTACAGTGTTTTTGAACACAGAATATCTGGGACTCAATGGTGTGCTATAAATAATCAAGTACATTTTCTAATTAACCTTTAGCATCAATTTGAAAGACAGCATCTTGCATGCGATTTTATGGATATTAACCATATACTAATTTAGAAAACTCTTAAGAACTCTCAGAATAAATCATCACTTAAACAGTAAAAGCTTTGGCTAAGCTTTTGCTATCTTTCTTTTACACAATATTTGTGGAAAACTTTTTTTCCAGTGATTTAATTTCTTTAAAAATACACGCATCTTTTAAATAGAAAACATTGGTAGTCCATTTCTTACTAGATTTTGTTTTTATATTACCTTTGAAAATATAAAAAAGATGGTGACAAAATCCATGGGACCTTGTTATAATCTGCTTTTTCCAAAGCCCATGTGTTTTCTGTAAATTTAAAAGCCTCGATTGAGTTTTAAAGCTGCAAGTTGAATTTAGGTATTCCGATGATTGCAGAAAAGCAAAGAAAACACCAGTTAGCATTTCCAGGCTGTCTCTGACAGAACGGTTTAAACGTGCTTTATATTGGCATCTCACCTGAAGTTGTTATTTTCTTTGTTTACCTTACTTGCTTAATGCTTATGGTAGATTTATTCAGACAAGTGGTAGTAATAAATAATGATGGGATATTTAACTTACCCATCTGCAAATTAAGTGCTAAATATTTTACTTTAGAAAGCATTTCAATAACATCTTATACATTTAAGCTTTTTTTTTTTTTTTTTTAAAGAATGGCTTCTTTTGAAATATGGCATCTGTTACTATTTACAGTTACAATGTTCCTAATGAAATTAAGGAGCAATATTACGATGGTAAGAGATTTGCATAATCAACAAAGAAGCGCTACTCAATGTGTTGCTAATTCAGTGAATTTAAATTCAACTCTTAATGACACATTCGTACGGGCTACTCACTTTATGGTAAGATGAATAGACTGCCAAATCACATGGCAGAGTTTCGGTGCGGGGATCTAACAAGTGTTTAGGCAAGTGCTTAGTTTCACAGTTGATCTCTTTTAATTTCCATACATCTTTTGATTGCCTATTATATGCTTTCAGTGGGAGAAACCGAAGCTTCCAAGGACTGATACACCACGTATATCCCAAAGGTGACTATCTCATATTCCAAATGAGAAGTCCTTCTCCAAGTTTTTTGATCACCTTTACATAGAAACTTAGGAAATGGAGGACATAATTATCACCTTTTACATATAATGCTTAATTCATTACTTTGCTTAGTGTGTCTACTTTAAAATTATATAGTACCCAAAATATTACATCATTCGATCACATTTCCTTCATTCATATTTCACAACAATTTTGTTCAGATTCTTCACAGGCCACCCTTAACATGAAATTTGCATCCTCATGGATACATTTGTTGGTTGCCTAACTCAGTTTTCCAGAGGTATCATCTTTACTTACATCCATGTGGCTGAGGTACAGTACTGACCTGAATTTAGAATATGTTTTCACTAGGAATTTTATTCCAAGCCACAAGCAACACATTTATATAACAGAATAACAGTTTTATGTTATGTAAAGACAGCTTTATCTTTTTCCTGTGCAATATGTCCATGAGCACACCATTTAGCCACTTAATGAGTACTTTAACAGATATTTCTTCCTGCTTGTTTACAGTGGCATCCAACTATTGCAAATTGTGATGGTCATACACCAAAGTCAATCCCTAAACTGTGTTTAAGTTATTTTCTCCACTGTTTTTTTTTTTTTTTCCCCTCCTCTATCAGGTTACTTCTACACAGCTCCAACCCCAAAAATAAAATAAGCATAAATTGAGAGTAAGTAAGCCATACATCTTTCCCAGGACAGTACTTGTTGTTTTGATTGGAAGTAAAATAAATGGACCATCCTTGTATCTGAGAAAATTAGAAGGATTCAAGCATAAGTTACTCTTTCAAGGAAAACAAAACAAAAACTTCATTTGTAGGCACCTATTCACCTTCTCAGGGCCATACCCTCCATAGGTCATTATCGAATCAGAACCCAAGCATCAACTTTAATTTTTAAGCCAACATGTCTACCAATACCTGGTTAGTGCTTGGTATATACAATTAGACATTTGTTATTTCCTAAAGTTCCTGCCTGTGGGAATGAAGTGCTCCTGAGCGGGATAATATGTCAAGATTTCTCAGTCATTTATGCCTCCACTATTAAGGAAATGATTAGCAACTTTTGGGTAGATGTGGAAATCAGAAGGGAAAACCTGAAGGTTAGCAATGTGATATCTGTATGGGAAGTAAGTCCAAATCTAAATGCTGCCAGTTATCAGGCTGAGATGTGAACACAGGTGAGTTACTTAATGTCTTTAGCCCTCAGTTTCCATCATCTGTAAATTAGTAGAACAATAAACACTTTATAATGTGGTTGCTGAGGAATTAAATTTTTTTTTCTCAGAAACCCAGATTTAGTTTAGCCTAGTGCTTCACTAATGGCAGTCAAAACAATGATAGAGAACATAAAAGGAGGTATAAAAAAGAGAAAATATGGATACAGAACTTTCTATTTTAATCCTAGAATTGTGTCTAAGCCCATGTGCTTACATAGATAAAAGTATTTATAAAACATTATGAGTACACAGTGGGACTACTCAAAATCGAACTTCTGATGAGCCACCTGACAACTTTATTTCTCTCTACTGACAAACTACCTTGACAAATTTTGCTGGGGAAAAAACAACGGAGAATTAATGTCAATGTATGAGTAAAAGTGCCACCAGATGAGACTACTTCTAGGTGAAGCATATATGTAATCACAATGTAACAGCCATTTATTGAGGGTCTACTAGTGTCCAATGATATGGCCATGAATATCGGCAGCAATCCCTGTCTCATGGACCTTACATTTGATTGGGATGAAGGGGAGGCAGACAGTAAACAAGATAAAGAAAGAAAATCTATAGATTGTAATATAGTAAGTGCTACAGAGGAAAAAAATGAAGCATGGAAAAGGGATGGAAATATTGAGGGGAAGTTGGGGAGCAGTTCTGATTTTATAAAGGGTGATCATAGGCTCCATGGAGAAGGAGACATTTGAGTAAAGTCCTCATGGTAAGGACTGGATAGCTTCTCATTAGACAAGTTTACTCATTTCTCTTAATCGTGCAGCTAGCTGTCATCTTCCAGTCTCCCTTGCCATTAGTGTGGCTACATGACTGAGTTCGAGCCAATGGATTGTTAGCAAAAGTGATGCTCATGAATATGAAGCCTGGCTCATAACCCCACCTCCACTAACCACCACCACCATATGTAATATTCCTTGTTTTTTTTTTTTTTTTTCAGTCTAATGTACAAAAGCACAGTGATTTTGAAATCCATATGTTAAAGACATCAGAGCCACAAAAGCGAAGTAACCTGGGTCCCCCTGATTCACCATTTGGAGGAAAGCTATTTGTTGACCAGAGAACTTTTGTAAAGTTTGCATGAATGGAAACTTTCTGTTATGTTAAGCCACTGAGGTGTGGGTTTTACTTTTATAGCAGCTTTAATGAAGATAGGTAATACCGAAATAAACAAGCGAGGGGAGCAAGCCATGCAACTATTGTGGGAAAGAACGCCCTAAGCAGAGAAAACAAGTACAAAGATCTTGAGGAAGGCATGTAGTAAGAATGTCCTAAAAACAAGTGAACAAGAAGTTTGGAAATGGAATGAGGAAAGGAGAGTACTAGATGTGGCCAAAAAGCCTTCTATTCAGAGATTCTATCTAGAATCTCAAGGCTTTTATAATCCCTATCCCACATCGAATTCAGTTTTTGGATAAAAAGAAATTATAGAGTAATATGTTTAGGAAATCTCTGAACTGTGTTCTCCAATGCTACTTTAATAGATCCAATCAACTAACTGAGCCCCAGGACTTCCACCTAGATTTTTGTGTGTGCTGTCTACACAGTTGCTGAAACAGGCTTTGGGGATCTGAGGATGCTTTGGATCTTCATCTATAAGAGGCAGAGTTACATCACCTATCAGTAAAGCCTGTCACAAAGCCATTATCATCTGATAGAAAATGCAGTTAAGAGGGTATAACTTCAAACTGTTTTTTTCTGATTTCAACCCCAGTTCAGTTTTTCCCTTCCCAGACATTCAAACACCATCGTCTTCCTGCCTGAACCTGCTCCTCTGTCAAGTTCAATGGATGACTCCACCAGCTACCAGTTTTTTTTTTTTTTTTTTAAACTTGAGATGGAGTCTCACCCTGTTGCCAGGCTGGAGTGCAATGGCATGATTGCAGCTCACTACAACCTCCGCCTCGCGGGTTCAAGCGATTCCCCTGCCTCAGCCTCCAAAGTAACTGGTACTACAGGCATGTGCCAACACGCCTGGCTTTTTTTTTCTTTTGGATTTTAGTAGAGACGGGGTTTCACCATGTTGGCCGGGATGGTCTTGATCTCCTGACCTCGTGATCTGCCGGCCCTGGCCTCCCAAAGTGCTGGGATTATAGGCGTGAGTCACTGCGCCTGGCCAGCTCCCACTTTTTAAAGCTGCAAATCTGTAAGTCATCCTTGATTCTTCTCTCTCCCTCACTCCCAGAGCGTATCAATAAGCATGTCCTCATTAAGCCCACTTGAGAAATCTCTCTTGAATCTGCCCACTTCTCTCCATCCTCCTGTCACTGTCTCCTTCTCTCCTTCTCATTCTGATTTCAACTTTTATTGTAGATCCAGGTAGTATATGTACAGGTTGTTACCTGAGTATGTTGTGTGATGCCAAGATTTAGGGTAAAAATGATCCCACCACACAGGTAGTGAGCATAGTACCCAATAGGTAGTTTTTCAACTGCTGTCCCTCTCCTTCCTCCTCCTTCTAGTAGTCCCCAGTGTCTATTGTTTTTATCTTTATAATGAGTACCCAATGTTGAGCTTCTAGCTATCTTCAGTTTTCTGTTCCTGCATTAATTCACTTAGGATAATGACCTCCAGCTGCATCCATGTTCCTACAAAAGACACATTTTATTCTTTTTATGACTGTGTAGTATTCCATGGTGTATGTATACCACATTTATTTTATTCAGTCCACCACTGGTGGGTACCTAGGTTGATTCCATGTCCTTGTTACTGTATAGTGCTGTGATGAACATGTGAGTACATGTGTCTCTTTGGCAGAAAGATTTGTATTCTTTTAAATATATACCCAGTAACGAGACTGCTGGGCTGAATGGCAGCTCTCTTTTAAGTTCTTTGAGAAATTTTCAAACTGCTCTCCACAGGGCCTAAACTAATTGACATTCCCATTAACAGTGTATAAACATTCCCTTTTCTCTGAAGCCTCACCAGCATCTGTTGTTTTTGACTTTTTAATAATAGCCATTCTGCTCTGACTTCTAACAGCCTCTCTGAGACTGCTTTCTAATTAGCTCCTGCCTCCTACCTTGTCTCCTTCTTATCCATTCTTTACATTTGAGAATAAGAGATCTTTCTAAAATATGTTGCTGATCATGTCCTCATATACTCAACAACTTCCTAGTGCCAATGGGATAAAATATAACTTCTCTAACATGAGTCAAAAAGCCCTTTGTGATCTGGTCTCTACTTCTATTTCTTCATTTTTTTTTTTTTTTTTTAATTATACTTTAAGTTCTAGGGTACATGTGCATAACGTGCAGGTTTGTTACATATGTATACTTATGCCATGTTGGTGTGCTGCACCTTTCTTTGCACTGTGTAGTTCATGGAACAACTTACTCTTCCAAGTCAGGATTTAACATACAATGTTCCCTCTGCCTGGGATGTCCTTCCATACATCTTCATCTAGGTAGGTCCAGGTTGACCTTTCTGATCTCAGATTAGACATCACTTCCTCTACAAAGCTTTCCTTGATTAATTAGACATCCCCAACCCAAGAATAGGTCATAGGTCCTGTTATGTAGTCCCATAGGCCCTCATAATGTTTCTATCACAGGAAATACTGTAATCTCCCATGTTCATCAAAATATTGCAGATTTTCTATCTGTTGTTATCACACCCTATCCTCAGTACTTAGCATATAGTATTTGCTTAGTTCCTATATTAATAATCTCCTAATGACATCATCTTAATTGTATATCTCTAAGTAATAACATTATTCATAGTAGTCTGGGGAGATTTTCCATGAAGAACAAAGTGTGTGTGTATGGGAGGCAGGTTCCGTATGAAATTAACTAAATTCAACCAGGGAAAGCTATATACCAAGTGTTTGTAAACTATGGCTCATGAGCCAAGTTGTGCTCACCACTTGTTTTTGTAAATAAAGTTTTATTGGAACAGAGCTACACTCATTCATTTACATATTGTCTATGATTACTTTCATGTTACAATAGCAAAGTTGAATAGTTGCAGCAAAGATTGAATGGCCCACAAAGCCAAAAACATTTATTATCTGGCACTTTACTCAAGTTTACCACCATCTGCTATGTGATAAATCTCTTTTCTTAAACACCTACTAGGGAATTAAAGATATGAGAATTCTGACATAAGAAAATCTGTATAATCTTTATAAATGAGTGGTATGTGAAGTCATGAAAATGTCTATGATAATTAGAACTACTCCTCACCCCTTGAAACAATCATGGGCACCTTACACAATTCTTATTTCACAGGACAAATAGAAAAACTAGACATTGCATCTGATTATAAACATTAATTCTGTTTAAATTTATGAACATTTCCAACTATGAGAAACTATGTCTACTTACCTTAGAATCAAACATGGAAAATAGTCACAAGACCTACGCCTCTGCCTCACTTTTCTTGTCTTGGCTTTTACATTACACCAGTTTCTATCTTTATTTTTTCTCTTTGTTCCTAACCCACAACCAACTTTATCATTTATTTTATAATTTCACCTCCTTTCTTGTTACTCAGTTTTTTTTCCTCTAGGCTTCATGGTGATTTGTATTAGTGTGTCTCTATTTCGAATTCCTCGTGGTAGTAATTATTTCCACCCCCAGAAACATGTCATCTATGTTCTCACACTATGTGTGTTTCCAGTGGAATATAAATACATTATATAGAGAAAGAAACCCGAAGTTCCCCAGACAGAGAGAGAGAGAGAGAGAGAGAGAGAGAGAGAGAGAGAGAGAGAGAGACAGAG
>NW_016809145.1:5431-12817 GCF_001698545.2 Rhinopithecus bieti | reverse complement strand
TTTTTTTTAATTTGTTGAGATGAAGTCTCACTCTATCACCCAGGCTGGAGTGCAGTGGCGAGATCTCGGTTCACTGCAACCTCCACCTCCTGGGTTCAGACGATTCTCCTGCCTCAGCCTCCGAGTAGCTGGGATTAAAATGCGATAAGCATTGAAGTGTAGCTATGCATTCACCAAACATTTATCACACATCTACTAAGTGCCAGGCACTATACTATTTTTGCTGGATATTCAGGAGTGAACAAAATAGATCCAGTCCATACATCTAGCTTATGGTGTCATGGGTGGTATCAACATTAAACCACTAATCATACAAAGGAGTTTAATGCAAACCATACATACATAAATAAAGAAATTAAGATTGTTATGAGAGTATTCCTTTTTTTACAAACTTTCACTTTCAGAACTTTTATAGATATGTTGATCCTAAAGGCAAATATGCATCAAATTTTACTTTCCATGAAGAAATGGGGTCAGTGGTCAGCTATAGTTAATACAGTTTTTGGTATCATGTCAAACTTTAGACTAAGGTGTGTCTCCTCTATATTTTTGAAATGTTTTCTAAACATTATTAACCTCATGACATGTCGTAAGTACAAAAGCAAAGCAAACTTGTTGAGAGTCCTGGGAAAACATAGAAAAGAAGTAATAATAACAATAATAATCAAGTTCATCAACATTTAGAATTTTCTCAAAGGGCTTAACTGAATATCTGTTGGTCTTTTGAGTGGAGACATAGGGTCTAAGAACAAAAGCACTTATAGTCATTTGGAATGTAACCTGTTTCTAAGAAGAGCAGTGGATCTTACTAAGATTGAAAAGGGTGTGGTGGTTGTAACAGTGAGTCCCTCTGAGTAAATAACACTGAAATTGAGCCCTGAAAACTATATATTAGCTGGAATACAGATGGTAAAAGACAAAGGAACTAGCTTTTATTAAGGTAGAAAAATACTTAGCAATTCAGAGGAATTGAAACCAGACCAGCATGGCTAAAGTTTAGAGAGAAAAATGGAGAGTTGCAGGAGATAAGTCCAGAGAAATGGACAGGTAATATCTTCTACTACATTATCTCTGGGCATTAAAATTTGATTCTGCATGAACTTGATTAGTGTATTATTTCTTTTACATCCATATCAATTACTAAATTCATTAAAAATTTGGTACAAGGTACAGATGAACTTAGGGAGTCTACCTAATAGATTACACTCCAGATTGGTTTTGACCCATGAAGTAGACCACTTCACTTAGCTAAGCATACATTTAAAAATACTAGAATCCAAAGGTTATCTCCAAGGATTTCTTTTTTAAACAGACCTAGCCATGTAGAATAGAGTCAAGGCAGTGTAAACTAAAATATATGTTCTCTGGTACTTAGATCAATAGGACATACAGCAGACTGACATAGCATTTAGGAGAAAATTTCTCTGTATGTTTATGAAAACCAAAGGGAGTTTCTTTTTCTCCACTGGGAGCTGACTATCATTACCTTCCAGCTGAATATATGAGAGAATTGTGTTCCCATTCTGAGAGAATTAATAGTTGCTAAGAAAATGCCACACAATTTATTTGCTATACGACTTAACAGAAAAGCATAATGAAAATGAGAATAAAATAAAAGGCTAGAAAATATCAGGGAGAAAATAAGATTACCTTGTGAGGCATCAAGCATAAATAGCTAAACCTTAAATACAGTGGATAATGAGGAAGATTGAGATACCAATATTTTTTAAAACTTTTATATTTATTTTGAGACAGGGTCTCCTGGAGTGTGGTGGCATGATTATAGCTCACTGTAACCTCGAACTCCTGGGATCAAGAAATTCTCCCAACTCAGCCTCCTGAGTATCTAGGACTACAGGCTTGCACCACCACAGTCGGCTAAATTTTTAATTTTATGTAGAGATGGTATGTTGCTATGTGCCCAAGCTGGTCTTGAACTCCTGGCCTCAAGCAATCCTCTTGCCTTGGCCTCCCAAAGCACTGAGATTATAGGCATGAGCCATGTGCCCAGTCAACTTTTAATTTTCATTTAACAGCTTTATTAAGTATTTAAGGTGTACATGAAGGGTCCGTAATTAACAAACAGATCTTCCTTGACTTACTGCGATGGTTCGACTTACAATTTTGAAGTTTACCATGGTGCAAAAGCGATACACATTTAGTATAATCCTGGACTTAAGATGGGGTTATATCTCGATATACTCACTATAAATTGAAAATATCATTAATTGAAAATGTACTTTTGACTCATAACATTTTCAATTTATGATGGGTTTATCAGGACATAACCCTATCCTAAGGTGAGGGGCATCTGTATACAATGTGATGAATTGGGATATAAGCATGCAACCATGAAGCCATCTCCATAATCAAGGTAACAACTATATGCATCAACTCCAAAAGCTTGCTCATGCCCCTTCATTTTTTCTTTCTTCTTCTTCACTTTCTCCTTCTCCTTCTTCTTCTTATGGTAGGCACACTTAAGACCTACCCTCTTAATAATAATTTAAGTGCACAGTACAGGCATTATATTGTACAGATCTTTAGAACTTATTTATATTATATAACTGAAACCTTACACTCATTAACAGCAACTCCCAGTTCCCCCTTCGCCCAGCCACTGGTAACTACCATTCTACTCTCTGGTTCTATGAGTTTGACTATCTCAGACACCTCATATAAATGGAATCATTCAGTGTTTGCCCTTTGGTGACTGGCTTATTTCACTTAGCATAATGTCTTCCAGGTTCATATATATTGTCAAATATGGCAGGACATCCTTCCCTTTTTAGGCCAAATAATATTCCCTGTATGCATAGACCACCTTTTCTTTATCCATGCATTATTCCATGCACAGCTATGCTGTTTTGATATCTTGGCTATTGTGAATAACGCTTCAGAAAAGATGAGAGTTCAGATATCTTTTTGAGATTCTGGTTTTAATTCTTTGGGATATACACCCAGGAGTGACGTTGCTGGATCATATGGTAGTTCTGTTTTTAACTTTTTCAAGAACCTTTCTACTGTGTTCTATAGCAGCTGCATCATTTTCCATTACCACCAATGGTGTACTAGTGTTCTGATTTCCTCACATCCTCAACAACATTTCTTATCTTTTGTTTTTGTTTCATTTTCATAATAGCCATCCTAACAGGGGTGAGATGATAGTGGTCCTCTCACAGAGGTTTTGATTTGCATTTCCCTGATGATTAGTGATGCTGAGCACCTTTTCATATACCTGTTGGCCATGTGTATGTCTTCTTTGGAGAAATATATATTCAAATATTTTAAAAATCAAGTTATTTGCTTTTTTCCTGTTGAGTTGTATAACAATCAGTTGTTTCTATACACTAACAATAAGCTACCCAATAATAAGCTTTCCTTCTATTGTATTGTCTTGTCACCTTTGTCATATATTGATTGACCATAAATATAAGGGTTTATTGCTGGACTATCAAATCTCTTCCATTGTCGACATTAGGAGTGCAGTGAACAGGTTCAACAACAACAAAAAAAGACAAATATGAATAGGTTTGTTTCATAAATTTATAGGCGATCTATAAGCCTGTCCTTATGACAGTACCACACTGTCTTCATCACTGCAGTTTTACATCAAGATTTGAATTCAGGTAATGTCCTGATTTCAAAGTCCTCTAACTTTTATTCTTCTTTTTCACAATTGTTTTGGCTATTTGGTACATTTGAATTTCCATATAAATTGTGGGATCAGTTTTTCAATTTGTGCCAAAAAGCCTGCTAAGATGTTGATGGAGATTGCATTAAATCTATAGAACAATTTGGGGAGAATCGCCACCTTATCAGTGTTGAGTCTTCCAATTCGTGAACATGGAATATGTTCCCATTTATTTAGATTTTTAATTTCTCTCAGCAACGTATTACAGTTTTCAGAGTACAGGTTTAGTACTTATATTTTAAAATTAGTGACCATTTAATCTATTTTATGCTACAAAGAATGAAATTATTTTCCTAGTATCATTTTCATTTTTTTTTATTGCTAGTACACAGGAATGTAATTTATTTTTGTATATTGATTATCTCGCAAGCTTCCTGAACTTATTAGTTCTAGCAGTTATTTTGTGGATATCATATTTTTCTACATACGGTATTGTGTTATTTGTGAATAAAGAGAGTTTCATTTCTTCTTCTACACGGTGGATGCCTTGGATTCCTATCTTTCTCCTGGACCTGGAATTTTTTGTTGCAAAATTTTAAATTACTAAATCAGTTTCTGTATTTGTGTTAGGTCTACTCATATTTCTATTTTTTTCTTGAATCAATTTTGGTAATTTATGTCTTTCTAAGAATTTTTTCATTTAATATATTTTGCAGGAATAGTTGACAAAGTTTTTCATGTTATTACATTCTAGTCTTTCTAATTTCTGTAGGGTTGGTAGTAATTACCCCCTTTTCCTTTATTATTTTGGTAATTTTGTTTTTTTTTTGGTCAGTCTAGCTAAAACTTTTCCATGTAAAAAATATTTTCAAAGATTAATATATGGTTTCATTGATTTTTCTTCTTCTTCTTCTTCTTTCTATTTTATTGACTTCTGCTCTAATCCCCCATTATTTCCTTCCTTATGCTTCCTTAGAGTTTACTGTGTTCTTCTTTTTCTAGTTTCTTATGGTGAAAGCTTGAGTTAATGATTTGAGAATTTTATTCTTTTCTAAAATAGGCATTTAAAAATAGAAGTTTCCCTGTAAGCACTGTTTTCATGACGTCCTATAAATCTTGACATGTTGTGCTTTCATTTTTATTCAGTTCAAAATATTTTATAATTTCCTATGTGATTTATTTTTTAACCCATGGATTTAGAAGTTGTTGAATTTCAAAATATTTTGATATCTTCCAAATTTCCTTCTGTTGAATTTCAATTTAATTCTGACATATTAAGAGAACATAATTTTTATGAATTCAAACCTTTTAACCATATTGAGATTTGTTTTTTGACCTAGCATAGAATCTGTCCCAGAGAAAATTTCATGCGTACTTTAAAATAATATGTATTCTGCTTTCATGTGGTGGCGTCTCCTATGAATGTTAGTTAAGTCAAGTTGGTTGATAGTGTTGGTGAATTCTTCTATATTGTTGTTATTTTTCTGTTTAATTGGTCTGCCAGCTATTGAGAGTAGGGTTTGAAGTCTCCAATAATTATTGTTGAATTGTCTAGTTCTTCTTCGAATTCTGTCAATTTCTGCATCATAGAATTTGGGACTTTCCTATTAATTATTTATGTTTATAATTGTTATATTTTCTGCTTAATTGACCCCTTCTCTAATTAAAAATGTCCTTGTTTTTCTCTTGTTACATATTTTATCTTAAAGGCTATTTTGTCTGATATTAGTATTGTCACTTCATTTTCATATGGAAACAATTTGCATAGTACATCTTTTTTCTTTCAAATTATATGGTTTTTGGCTCTAATACATTTCTCTTTTAAACAAATTATGGTTGGATATTTTAAATACTCCTGCCTGAAATCTCTGCGTGTAATTGGAGTGCTTAGTTCACTCCCATTTACTATAACTATTGATATGTAGAGTATCCCATATCCAAAATGCTTGGGACTGGAAGTGTTTTGGATTTTGGATTTCTTTAGATTTTGTAATATTTGCATATACCTAATATCTCAGAGATAGGATCCAAGTTTAAACATACATACATTTATATATCTTGTACATATAACCTGGAGGTAATTTTATAAAGTATTTTAAATAATGTGCATGAAACAGTTTTTGCTGTGTTTTGACTGTGACTCATTACAGGTCAGGTGTGAAATTTTCCACTTGTGGAATTATATCAACCTTCAGAAAGTTTCAGATTTTAGAGCATTTCAAATTTCAGATTTTTAAAAGGGAATTCTCAATTTTTGCTTGCATTTACAAGTGCCATATTGTATTTTTTCACATCTTATCCATGTCTTTTTTGTTCCTGTTTTTCCTTTATTGCACTGTCTTGTTATTTTTAGTGTATAATTTTAAATTTTGTTTTTAACTATTTATTTTCTTAGTGCTTGCTCTAAAGATTACATATGCATCTTGATTTATCATAATTTACTTAAGTGCAAACTAATTTAACACAGTAAAATTTAGAAATTTTTCTCTGCTAAGCTCCATTTTTGCTCCTCCTGCTTTTTGCTATTATTTTCATAATATTACATCTATATATGTTATAAACATGATAACACAATATTATAATTTTTATGCAATCTTAGGTCTTTCAAAGAAGTTAATAGAAGAAAAATATACATCTATACTTGTACAGTCTTTTATATTTATCTCTATATTTATCAGTTCTCTGATTCTTTATCTCTTCATTTGGATTCGAGTTACGGAATATCACTTCTTTTCAACCTGAATGACTTTAGTTTTTCTTGTAAGTCAGGTCATCTAGCAAGAAATATTCTCATTCTAAAATTGGTAATATCTTTATTTTACCTATATTTTTGAAGGATAGTTTTATATGGAATTCTTGGTTGGCAATTTTGTGTTCTCTGAGAACTTTGAATATATCATTCCAATACCTCTGTCCTCTATTGTTTAAGAGAAATTAACTATCAATCATGTGTTCCCTCTACATGATGAGTCATTTTTTTCTAGTTGTTTTAAAGACTTTTCCACTTGTCTTTCAATAATTTCGTTAGAAATTATTTCAATAGTTTGACTCTTATGTTTTAGGGTATTTGTCTCTTTGTGTTTATTCTATTTGGGGTTTACTGAGCTTCACCATATTTGTGAAGTGTTTGACCATTATT
The DNA here is from genome assembly GCF_001698545.2 of Rhinopithecus bieti. Taxonomy (NCBI): domain Eukaryota; kingdom Metazoa; phylum Chordata; class Mammalia; order Primates; family Cercopithecidae; genus Rhinopithecus; species Rhinopithecus bieti. Next base: position 6,044 of record NW_016809145.1, on the reverse strand, counting down.
TCTTCAAATAATTTTTCTGTCTCTTTAACATTCTCTTTTTTTCTGGGACTCTCGTAACATCTGCATTGATATGCTCAATATTTTGACACAAATCTATGACTCATGTTCATTTCTTTATACTGTTCTACCTCTGATGTTCAGATAGGATAATTTTTATTTATCTATTTTCAAATTTGCTGATTTTTTTTTTTCTGCCTTACTATCTGCTCTTGAGCCCCATTCATGATTTTTTAAATTTTGGTTATTCTACTTTCCAATTCTAGAATTTTCATGTGGTTCTTTTTTATAGTGTGTATCTTTTAGTTGAGATTCTCTATTTGTAGTTACTGTTACCATACTTTCATTTAATTATTTAAACATGCTTTTCTTTAGTTGTTTGAAGGTATTTATAGTAGGAGCCTTTAAGTTTCTATCTGCCAATATCTGGGCCAATTCAGAGACAACTTTTATTGACTGCTTTTCCCCATGAGAATGGGTCACAGTTCCCTGTCTCTTTGAATGTATCATAAATTTTTCTTGAAACTTTGACATTTTAAATAATATATTAAAGTAGCTCCAAATTGTGATGTTCCTTCTTATGCCTAGCAATTTTTTTTTTTTTTTTTTTTTTTTT
>NW_016809145.1:0-2627 GCF_001698545.2 Rhinopithecus bieti | reverse complement strand
AAAAAAAAAAAAAGAAAGAAAAATAGCTGAGTGTAGTAGCCTGTGTCTGTGGTCCCAGCTACTCAGGAGGCTGAGGTTGGAGGATTGCTTGAACTTGGGAGATCAAGGCTGCAGTGAACTACAATGATGCCGCTGCATTCCAGCCTGAGTGACAGAGCCAGACACCCATCTCAAATAAGAAAGCTCATAAAAGCATATCAAATATAGTACTTTTCCTTAGACATAAGAGGAAGCACATATCTGAGAAGACACAGGCTTGAGGCTGTTAAATTGGCAAAGAATCATAAATGTAGTGGGGAACATTCACTTGCTTATTTGTCCTACCCCGCCATCATTAGCTGCTTTGTTCACATAGCTAGATATGGTCATATGTAACAATAAGGGAAAAGGCACAGATTTGGGTCTAAATCATTGACTTTTAGTTCTCAATCCTTCTATAACTTTGGTTACTCTTGGACATATAAGCTTTTTAGCTTAATGTGATAATTTGTAAAATGGACATAAGAATGCTGCCATGCTTTGCTTATCATCTCGAAGAGTCAGGTGAGATGATGGACACAGAAAATCTCCATAACTGAGATATTGTGACAGTTAAGTGGGAAACATCTGTAAAACTCTTATCAAAGTCTCATTCACAGAGAAAATACACAAAACTCAGTGTCATTAGTACCGGCTCTTATAAATTCCAAATTTATAGTTTGGGTACATGAATAGATAGTGATACCACCCACAGTAGATTCTGGGGAGGAATATAACATGTTGAGTTTTGGATATGCTGACTTTGAGATGGCTTTGAGACATAGAAGAGGAAATGCTCCATTTGAAGCTAGATATGTAGGTCTAATCTGAAACTATATATTGGGCCAAATATTAGACTTAGGCTATAAAATGAAATTGGTGACTTTAGTAGAGACTACTTAGCTGCTTACCCCATGATCCATTCCACTAAATTTTGAATGCCCATTGCAGTTTGGAACTGTCACGAGAATAAATTCTGGCCAATGATATATAAGCTAAAGTGTTGTGTAGATCTTCCATGAAGTCCCTTTAAAAGGGTAGCGGTATCCCCTTTTTGTCTACTGCCTACATCTTGCAGCCTTTGAAAAGTAGTTGTGATGGATAGAGAGCTGATAGTCATCTTGATCCATGAGTGTAAGGACCTCACCAAAGGATGGCAGATCTGTGAGACAGAAGGGATCTGGGTCTTCAACATCATAGAGCAATGATACTAACTTTGGACTACCTACTGGCAGATTCCTTCTACATGAAGATGAATATATTTCTACTTTGTTTCAGTTACTATAATTCTTTTTTAATCTCCCTAGATATCATTCTAATTGATACAGTGAAAGCGACATTTGTTGCTACGGATAACAATCAGGGAAACTATAGAATGAGAAGAAAGGAGGGTTCAGGACATGTCCCAGATAAACGTCAGGATGTAAGGGGCAGGTAAAGCAAGGAGTGCCATCAATATAGTAAGGAATTACATAGAGAGGTAAGAATAAATTCAGATAAGAGTAGCGACTTGGAAGATAAGATATGACCAAGTGCTAATATAGAAAGTGTTCAGTTAATGGCACATGGCCTACAGATAATAGGACTAAGATATGTCCAGTGGATTGAACTACAAGAAATCATTGGTGTTATTGGCAATAATGGTTTCTGAGCAGTGGTTTGGATTAAAAGCAAAAAAACAGAAGAGAGGAGAGGGAAATGTGATAATAGAGAATGTGTGTTTAAGTAACAATGACTATGAGGAAGATTCAAATGGGAGTAATAACCAGAAAGGGGAAGTAAGAGACATTTGTTAACTCTGGTTACCCAGAATCTGAACACCCTGATTATGTGGGACAAAATCCCCAAATAACAATGGAATCTGATGGAGGAAGTTCAGTTTTTGAATCTGGAATGAGTGACAGAATTATAAGGCACTATCTAGAATTCTTTCCAGTAGCAATGACATTCTTCATCCAGTGTCTGCAGTGGTAGAGTGGTCCATGGCAACATTTACACCTAGTGTATGGGGGCCAGACATCATGGCACATACCTGTAATCTCAGCACTATGGGAGGCTAAGATGAGTGGATTACTTGAGTCCAAGAGTTCGAGATCCAATGTAGGGTATGATTTGGACTATAGTTCTTGGAGTTGAGCCTCTTTTTTGGGTTCTGCCCATTTTGAGCTGGTTTTCTATCCCTTTGTTTAGGAATGGGAACAGGTCTGTATCTTTCTCCTGAAGTTCATTTCTGCTTATATCAACAAAAACTGGTTTCTGCTATTCACAGCTATGAACCCTGACAAGTACAGTAGAATGCATTTGGAAATAAATGTTTGAATATAGCTATGTTGTAATCTAGGAACTAAAAACATTCACCTGATCAAGGATAGCAAGGCCGTAGAAAAGGTGTAAAGATATGCTTGTGTTTGTGTGCATTCAAGAAAGAGAATAATTAACTGGTGCAAGGTTCCTGTGAAATAAGAGATAAGGCTTTCTGCTGAATATAAGGATTGTTATATATTCACCATCACAATGGTAAGTGATAAATTGTTAGATTGGCAGCTTACACAAATATAGGACTTTCATTTTACAAACAATTTAAAAAACATTTATCATAGTAGAAAAAG
>NW_016809144.1:394049-421669 GCF_001698545.2 Rhinopithecus bieti | reverse complement strand
GGAATTATACCTGATGTAAATGACGAGTTCATGGGTGCTGACGAGTTCATGGGTGCAGGACACCAACATGGCACATGTATACATATGTAAGAAACTTAGACGTTATGCACATGTACCCTAGAGCTTAAAGCATAATAATAATAAAAAAAAGAAGAAAAGAGAGAATAATCAAATAGACACAATAAAAAATGAAAAAGGGGATATCACCACTGACCCCACAGAAATACAAACTACCATCAGAGAACACTAAAAACACCACTCTGCAAATAAACTAGAAACTCTAGAAGAAATGGATAAATTCCTGGACACATACACCCTCCCAAGACTACACCAAGAAGAAGTTGAATCCCAGAATACACCAATAACAAGTTCCGAAATTAAGGCAGTAATTAATAGCTTACTAACCAAGAAAAGCCTGGGACCAGACAAATTCACAGTTGAATTCTACCAGAGGTACAAAGAGGAGCTGGTACCATTCCCTCTGAAACTATACCAAACAATTGAAAAGGAGGGACTCCTCCCTAACTCATTTTATGAGGCCAGCATCATCCTGATACCAAAACCTGGCAGAGACACAACAAAAAAAGAAACCTTCAGACTAATACCTCTGAAGAGCATCAGTGCAAAAATCCTCAATAAAATACTGGCAAACTGAATCTAGCAGCACATCAAAAAACTTATCCACCATAATCAAGTCAGCCTCATCCCAGGGCTGCAAGGCTGGTTCAACATGCACAAATCAATAAATATAATCCATCACATAAACAGAACCAATGACAAAAACCACAGGATTACACCCTCCCAGACTACACCAAGAAGAAGTTGAATCCCAGAATACACCAATAACAAGTTCCGAAATTAAGGCAGTAATTAATAGCTTACTAACCAAGAAAAGCCTGGGACCAGACAAATTCACAGTTGAATTCTACCAGAGGTACAAAGAGGAGCTGGTACCATTCCCTCTGAAACTATACCAAACAATTGAAAAGGAGGGACTCCTCCCTAACTCATTTTATGAGGCCAGCATCATCCTGATACCAAAACCTGGCAGAGACACAACAAAAAAAGAAACCTTCAGACTAATACCTCTGAAGAGCATCAGTGCAAAATCCTCAATAAAATACTGGCAAACTGAATCTAGCAGCACATCAAAAAACTTATCCACCATAATCAAGTCAGCCTCATCCCAGGGCTGCAAGGCTGGTTCAACATGCACAAATCAATAAATATAATCCATCACATAAACAGAACCAATGACAAAAACCACAGGATTATTTAAATAGATGCAGACAAGGCCTTCAATAAAATTCAACATCCCTTCATGTTAAAAACTCTCAATAACCTAGGCATTGATGGAACATATCACAAAATAATAAGAACCATTTATGACAAACACACAGTCAATGTTACATTGAATGGACAAAAGTTGGAAGCATTCCCTTTGAAAACCAGTACAAGACAAGGATGCCCTCTCTCACCACTCCTATTCAACATAGTATTGGAAGTTCTGGCCAGGACAATCAGGAAAGAGAAAGAAATAAAGCGTATTCAAATAGGAAGAGAGTAAGTCAAATTGTCTCTGTTTGCAGACAACATGATTCTATATTTAGAAAACACCATCGTCTCAGCCCCAAAACTCTTAAAGCTGATAAGGAGCTTCAGCAAAGTCTCAGGATACAAAATCAATGTGCAAAAACCACAAGCATTTGTATACACCAATAATACACAAGCAGAGAGCCAAATCATGAGTGGACTCCCATTCATAATTGCTACAAAGAGAATAAAAGACCTAGGAATACAGCTAACAAGGGATGTGAAAGGACTTCTTCAAGGAGAACTACAAACCACTGCTCAATGAAATAAGAGATGATACAAACAAATGCAAAAACATTTCAGCCGCATGGATAGGAAGAATCAGTATTGTGAAAATGGCCATACTGTCCAAAGTAATTTATAGATTCAGTGATATTCCCATATAACTACCTTTGACATTCTTCACAGAATTGGAAAAAAACTACTTTTTATTATGGATCAGAGGAGGATGAAATATGAGTGCCAGTTCTAGCTGTTGGAGCAATTCAGTAAAAAATGATTGCAACTTGAATAGGTGAGGATAACGATAGGGAAAATAAAAATATTTGAGAGAAACATTTAAAGATGGATTTGATAGAACTTGCTGATTGATTGGATATGGGAAGAGGTAGAGAAAGGAAGCAGTTAAAGATAAAGACATGGGATCCTTACTTCAAAAGAGATATCAGAATAAATCCCATATAGGAAAGAAGACAAATGTTTAAAAAGATGAAACCACAGGCCAACACTCCGGGATTACACCCAAGGCAGGTGTATCACCTGAGGTCAGGAGTTCGAGACCAGCCTCACCAACATGGTGAAACCTTGTCTCTACTAAAATTACAAAAATTAACTGGGCGTGGTGGTGGGTGCCTGTAATCCCAGCCACATGGGAGGCTGAGATGGAAGAATTGCTTGAACCTGGGAGGCGGAGGTTGCAGTGAGCTGAGGTTGCACCACTACACTCCAGTCTGGGTGACAGTGTAAAGCTCTGTCTTTAAATAAATAAATAAATAAATAAATAAATAAATAAATAAATAAAAATCACGGAATTCCTTAAGGGAACTAATGACTCTAGATTTGAGATCCACTCCACCACACCTATTTTCTAGTCTCAAAGCAGCATTATGAAGAATGTCCCCATCTACCCAATTCCCTATACCTACATTTCAGCATATGTTCTTCCTTTCATGAGAACTAACCTTAACTTCCCTGTCTCTACTCGCTAAAATCCTACTGACCTTTGAAATCCAGCTAAAATGCCACCTCCTCCACAAAACCTTTCTTGTCACTCAAATAAAAATAATTTTTATTTTGTTGCCACAGTATGTTACTTATAAACTTTGTATAGTTATTGTTAAATTCTATTGTTTCATGGTTGGACTCATATGTCTGCCACCTCCAGAGACCCATAGACATCTTGAAAGAAAATCTTCATAGCTACAACCTAGCTCTACTCATCCCAGCTCGCACAACACCTAGCATAGACTGCTTAATGTACACTTCATCGATGAATTAAATAATAAAGAAAGGCATTAAATTTAATTTGAAAAAGTGCTTCCAGGTAAAATCAGACATTGTGCCACTTACTTACCAAAAGCTCAAGATTTTCCAAAACTCATCTTTCTGCAAACTACAGACTGCTCCAGGACATTCATTTCACTTTATATTAACTTCAGCTTAAAACAAATTAACACTCTGCTTCCACTCTTGCCGTGATATGTCCCCAAGCTTCTGTGAGTTGTTCTTCTTTTTTTCTTTTCAGATGTGAAGAGGTGGGCCCCCAGCTATTACTAATTCAGTACTGCAGGGCTGCTCTTTTTGAGTAAATAATGTTCTGCAGATCTCAAACATGACCTAGTCCACTCTACATACATTGCTTTATTTTATTTTTTGGCCTCTCTCTGTAACTTCTTAACTTGTTATTTTGAAATAATTTCAGATTTACAGAAAATACAAAGTTCTGTATACCCTTCCCCATATTTCCCAAATGTTAACATTTTATCACAGTTGCCTTTTCATTCTCCCACCCACACACTCTCATACTTAGAGCAAGTTGCAGTCAAGATGCCCTTTTATTTCCAAGTACTTTGGAGACTCCATAGCTTTTAAATGATGCTTTGCTGAGACGGACCTTATTCTTCCTGGACTTGGGTCATCTATTCATGGATGCTACTGCATCATGCTTCACTGACAGCAACAAAGCTGCTCCGGGGCCTGCCATCTCTGAGCCATTCCCACATCACCCTTGGGTACTTGGGAAACATTTAGCTGTTCCCACTCCACCGTGGGTGTGGGAAATTCAGTAGGAATGTGTAAGGCTATGTTTGGGCACATGTACAGCCATGTGCTGTCCCCACCCTTTGGTGGATACAGAGAACTATGAAATTATCTAAGCCGTGTCTGCCCGGACACCACGTGCAGCCAATTCTACTTTATTGCCTCCAACCCATAGTTGGGAACACACACAAAAATTAGTCTTGCTGCCTGCATTTCCTCCCCTTTCTACTCCCTTTACTGCTCTTGTCCTCCCACCTAACCCCATCTCACACCAACAAGGCTTGGATCCTCTCTGCTCTCAGATTCCCCCAAATTACCTGAGGACCAGAAACTCTGACCAGGGAACTAGGGTAGGGGCCCCTTGCTCAGGAACTGTCAACATCTTACTCTTCTGCTTACCTTGTAACTTCCTCCCTTCTCTCATCACTTAAGGACCTTTTCTAGTATAAGGAATGAAGAACTGGCTCTCCCTATGTCATGTGTATTTTTACATCCTGTCTCCCCAGGACCTGGGCATTAGAAACACAAAAAGTAAGACCGGATTTCTCTGTTTTTGTGTTTTGTAGTATCATCCCTTCATTGAGGCAGTGAAGGCAGAAGACAGCATATTCAGAAGAGGAAAAAAGAGGAAAGTAATTGATGAATATTTCAAAGTATTATTATGCAACCCAGAGGCTAGTGTACATAAAATTTTTACATTCACAATTCAAACATGGTGGGTAAACTTAATTGCTACATTACCCTCAACATCAGCCTCCTTCTACACAGTAACAGAGTCAAATCACCATCCCCGGTGAAAATTATAAAGTTGCCTCTGACTAATAATTTCTTGAAGATGCTCTGAGTCCTTGGGCCACCAAAATCTCACTTACCTACTTTATTGGTGACAATCTGCCAGTGCATGCTCACTTTAAAATTATGGGTTGTCACCGGGGCAAACCTATAGTGAAGAATTCTGAAAGCCTCCCAAGCCCCATTTTCACTGAAAAGTATGAGAGAAAAATACAAAATGAAATCCAGGCATCTGTTTAAACCTTTAACAACCTCTTAACCCATCCGTAGTTGTAAAGAGATATGGTGGATGTGCCTGTACAGGCAATGAAAATGAAAATGTCACTGATAGTTCCTCTACAACCCCTGGCATTATAATACCTCAGTCTGGTTTTCATTTTCGATGTTCCATGAGCTACTAATATTCTATCTTCTCATGATCGAAGAGACGAGGCTCTTTCATTGACTGCTTAGGAAGAAACAGACATTTCAATGCTTTGGAGTACTTGCTCTCCAGGCCCAGGTACCATACAAAATGAGAGGAGGGAGGTTCGATATACTCTCATCTGTATCAAAGTTTTCTCTCATAGAGTTAAATAAAAAGTATCATCTTTTTGATAAGTGAGACAGGATAATAAATTTTACTTATGGAGGTGTTTCTTATAAAGTTTCAACAACTTAAAACAAACACAAAAGCTGTTCTCCATCTATCTTCTCCAATAAGGAATATAAATTTGGGGTCCTTTCTTTTGCAGAGTTCCCCTTTTTTATTTTAACCCTTTCCTCTCTTGCTTTCAGTGGAGATGGCCTTCTCATCCCCACCCATTCCCTCAAAGCTGGATCTCACATATCACATCTCTGAGGCGCTGAATGGAATGTTGCCTTTAAACTAAAAATCACTTCCGAAACTGAATGCTGCTCAACCTAATTTCCAGCCCATAGGCATTTCAACAAATGCTTCTGGGCAACCACAGTAATAATGATTATGGTATTGAGACAGCCAAGTAAAAAGGGCTCCCCTGATAATCTCCAACTGGCCTGTGCACTGGGAAGACAGGGTGATGCCTCAGGAAGTTCATGTGATTTGCAGGGAGCAGGTGCCTGGCCTCTCCGGTTCCTGTGTGCTAACCTGGGATTCAATCTGTGAGATGGGGCCTGTTAACAGGAACCCCTCCCACTTTGTGAAGATTTTTCCTTTTCGACAAGTAAACTCCATTCCCCCCCCACCCTTCAAAGTGTCTGCGAGCTTCATCTTTTCTGTCGTGTGACAAGAACCTGTTTTTTCCTACAACAGTGGGGATGATGGGGATGGGAAAGGGAAGGCCAGAAAGAGCCTATTTACAGGGAGAGGAGAACACACCGTTCTCCTCTCCCTGTAAATAGTACTAACAGTATCATGTTAATACTAACAATATCATAAAATTACAAGAACAAACTACATGATTGGAATGACTAAAGTCATTCCACCACATTGTTTTATTAAGTTCCTGCTGAAACTACTCATTTTAAATACTGTATAACATTCTATAAATAATAGAACAATTTTACCCAAGTATATGTATCCAAATATATTTATACATTGTCTAGTGATAATCAGTCTTTTTTAACTTCTATATCCACATTTTATGCCAGTGGAATGGTAATACATACATTTCCTTCATCTTCTTTAATATTTGTGTACAGCATATTAATTATCAACCATGCCCAGTGGACCCTGACTGAACCATACATATCCAAATGCCAGTTCTAGCTAGCACTTGTACTGAACAGCCAGAATCTTTTTCTTTTTTTCTTTCTTTTTTAACAATGTATTTCCACAGCCGCTATTTCAAGTGAGTTATTCATCTTGAGGTCTTTCAGACTGCCATTGAAAACACACATAAGGAAGGCAGTTCAGACAAGGCACAGGCAAAGAATTTAGCAACAAAAATTTTGTCTTTCATCTTCCATCACACCGGCAGATCTCAGCCTGAATAATAATGAAGATGCTGTCAATGTGATGTTACACTAAACACTGGGAAACATTCCCAATCCGTGTAAAAATTCTGCTGACAATACTTACTCTTCTCATCACATAGAGCAACAAAGGAAATCTTTTTTTCTAATAGTGTTCATTTGCTTATATTTTGTTGAATGTGTCAACTAAGCTAACATCTGCTTTGTCAAAGGAGTTGAAACAAAACTCAGTGTCTCATTTTAATATGGCGCACCTTTATCAGACTGTCTACATTTCCTTCCTCTTCTCAGCTTCACAACTACTCTAGTTCTGCCATCTTCATTAGCTGCCCTCCTGGCTCACCCGAAGCAGCAGAGCCAACATTGAGTTGCCTCGGCCCTGTCTTGACCTCCTAGTCCAAGTCTTTCTGCCAAAGTGAAATAGAGAATCACCTCTATACCCATACCAGGGCCTGGTGTATGAGGGCATTTAGCAAATATTTGTGGAAATAAATGAGCTAGATAACTTAGAAATTATCTTTAAAGATTAGGAAATTTATTCTGAATTGCCTAGTAATTCAGGCTAAGTAAGATATTTCCCCCTTCACTATCCAGATATAAAATTAATTTTCCAATATTTGTAAGCAGTGGGTGATTGGCTATTATTTTTTTCCCTTCCAAAGTTCAGCAGAAATCTATTGACATCTGTGATGCTCAGTCCAGCTAGTGCTTGTTCTACTGCACCACTCTGCTTCATAATTTGTCTTTGTGTTGAGGAAAATGTCTGTCTCCTGAGTGCTGAATTGAAGATGGGAAAGGGAAGGTCAGAAAAAACAATGTAGGGAGAGGAGTGCAGAAGGGTATCTCTGGAACAAAGCAGCCACTAACTGAAATCACCAAGGTGTAGCTAACCACCCTGTACCCCAGAAAGTGCCCCATCCAAATACAATTTGGAAGGAATAGAGGTGTTGCATGGATCTGTCTGTGTATGCCTTAACAATGGTGGTACACATAGCTCATGTTTGTATTAGAATCAGAATTCACAGTGATCTTCAAGTCTAGTGATTGGAAAATCAGGCCCCAAATATTTTTATTTTGAATATGTATCCATCACTCCGTACTGTAGCTTCAATCACGAAATCCATAACAAATTTAATTGAAAATGAGAGAAGTTAATTATTATTTTTCATTCAAATTCCAAAATAACAGAAATATCCTACTATCAGTCTCTTTTATCCACTGCCTTTACATGCCTACCCTCTCTAGACTTGTCCAAGGTCATTCTGACTAGAGGGATAAAAAGCCAGGACCTGGCTTCCTGTTAAGAAGGGAAGAAAGAAGTGCCTGTTGGATATAGTTCTCATGGAGGGTATAAGCAGGGCTAACACAGCCTGAAGGCTTTCAGGCAAAGGGGAAGTTGGGTTAATGTATTTGACCCAGAGAGTCACTGGTCCTGAAGAAGTGCCGGTGCTAATTTTCACAAATACTATTTGGCAAGAGGCAGCTCTTCTGTCAGATCTCTCACCTCAACTTCAACTGTTTATGCAAAACTGACCATCCAATCTCTCCACTCCAATGTTAAAAAGGCATCTTGTACATTACATGACCTAAGTGGAGCTTCTAATCCTACCTCCAAACTTGTTCCACCGGCTTCTGCATACCACTCAGTGTAACTCCATCCTTCCGGTTACTTATGTCAAAATCCTTGGATTCACTCTTGACTCCCTTCTCACACCTACATCCAAACAATCAGCAAACCTTCTAGCTATATCTTTAAAATCTACCCAGAATCCATCCAGTAACTTTTTACCACTTCTGCTGCCACCACCCTGATCCAAGCCCACAACATTCTTCACTGAAATATTGCGATCAGATTGCTTCTAATCACATTCCCTGCATCTTCCTTCACCCTGAAATTTATTCTCAACACAGATGACAGAGTGAAGCATTTAAGACATAAATCAAATCCCTAAAGCTCCCTATTCTGCCTCACACTAAAAAGCCAAAATCACTAGTGGCCTACAAGTCCCTGGACATTCTATCTCCTGGTTCTTCTCAGACTTCAGGCCCTCTATTCCACTCATCACTAACTCAATGCAAGAAAAATGAGCTCCTTGAAGTTTTTCAAACACACCAGTCATGCACCCTCCTCAGCATATTTGTACTGGTCCCTGGGACCCAAACACAAATACCTGCATGGCTAATTATCTCATAGTCATAGATTGAATTTTGTCCCCGACAGGAACACAATCATTTGATCTTCAACAAAGATATGTTGAAGTCCTAATTCCCAGTACTTATGAATGTGATCTTATTTAGACATAGGATCTCTGTAGATTTAATCAAGTTAAGATTATGGTCTCTCAAGCAGACCAATATGACTGGTATCCTTATAAAAAGAGAAGTGGACACTCAGAGACACACACAAAATAGAGGCCCATGTGAAGAGATGTAGCAGAGATTGGAGTGAGGCAGCTAAAAGCCAAGGAATGTCAAAGAGTGCCAGGAGCCACCAGAAACTGGGAAGGAAAAAGGAAGAATTCTCTCCTACAAGTTTCAGAGGAGTCATGGCCCTGCTGACACCTTTATTTCAGTCTTCTAGCCTACACAACTGTGAGACAATCAATTTCTATTATTTTAAATTATTCCGTTTGTAGTACTTTGCTATGGCAACCCTAGGAAACTAATACACTCACTTAAAATCCTTCATGCAGATTCTACCTCTCAATGCAGCTATCTTCACCATTTTATTTAAAATGTAACCCACTCCAATTCTCCCCATCATCCTCACCCTGCTCTGTAGTCTCACAGCATTTAGCTTCTGAAATATCATATAATTTAGTTATCTATTATTTATTGTCTTCTTCCAGGAGAATATCAGCTCTCTGAGGATAATTTTGTTCACCCATGAATTGTCAGAGCTAGCACAGTGCCTGACAATAGTAGATGATCAATTAATTTGTTAAATAAATAAGGAACAGTCGTTGTGCTTTTTATTATTTTAGAGCATAACACTGGGCTTTCTAACAATAATTGTGCTGTGAGTTTGCTTTGCTAATCAAAGTAATAATATATCTTCTTTTATGGAGTATATCAAATATCTCCTTGTTATTTTCAAAGGTTAAATATTTAATTCTTCTTGATGGAACACTATCAGGAAGCAACAGAGCACTGAGATCAACGACATCTAGTTTATGATATATGATCACATTGTTTCATAGCATATGAACTCTGGAAAATTGATCCTTATTTAAATGATAAAGGCAAAAAGATGTAAAATAGGCATATAAAAGCAAATTATAGTTTCTATGAATTAAATGCTCTTATTTGGCAGCATAACTGTATTTCACTAAGCTGCCACAGCCTTGATTATATGTAATTTGCACAGGTATTCTGGACTTCTCTAAGTTGTCACATAAACATGGTTTAAGGTCATTAAACTGTTATGTGAAAGTAAATAAGCATTGCCTGTGGGATATTTGTGTCGGATTTATTACTCTCAACTATTCAATAAAAATTATTGTTACAAAAAGTCCAAGTAATTCCAGCCAAAAGCAAAAGGGGCCAAAGAAATTTAAGAATAAGGCTTGTTGGGCAATACTCATTTGAGACCAACTTCTAAAAGCAAACAACAATTTATTAATAAAGAAACCTGCCAGGAAGTGGCTACCCAAACCAAAGGTGACTGCAATCCTGGGCACAGGAGAAATGCTCAAAAAATATCCCACAACTGACAAATCCATTCTCAGATGAAAAGACTTCCAGGTCTCTGGGTGGAGTCTAATGTAGGCATGGATTTGTGACTCTGAATTTGAGGGAATCCCAATAACCCTGTGAGTTCTCAGGCATGGGGGATGCCTGAGGACTGAGAGGCCAGGGAGCACAGAAGTCACACACCATCAGCCTTAATACTCTTCTTAAATTCCTCCTATGAAAAAGCAGGTGACTAGGAAACAACCAGGCAAAAACACAGAAATGTACATCCTGCAACCTTTTTGAGATGAAGGTTGCACAATCTTGCCCACACCACTCCAACCCCACTCTAGGGAGGAGGAGTAGAGATGTGAGGCAATCTGGTCTTGATATCTCTCATCCATCAACATTTGGCACATTGTTTCCCCCAGGATAATGACCTCCTGGGTTAAGTAGGTCTTTTTATCTCGGTATCTCTTTCAGACATCAAGGGACAGCTGCTTCCCAAATCCAGTACTCCTTCACTGATAAAACATTCAAATGATCCTTAATCTTGGTGATTTTTATAGATTTGAATTCATACATCATGTTAACTACCAATGTTTTTAGACTATTTAGAATCAGTATTTCTAAATAGTGTCAACATCTCTTTTCTCTCCAGATACGGACATCTCTACATTTACCTGATTACCATCATGGCCATTTACTTTTGTGATCCACACATTTATTTTTTCCTCAAAATGCAATTCCAGAATTTCATCATTCCAGATACATATACATAAAGTTTCGTTCAGTTGGAGCTATTTTTCCCTGTGCCTTTCCAAATAATGCCTAATATTCTTGTGGCCATTTTAATTATTACTTATAATACTTGTAAAGTTTTTTGCCCTACATCCCCCATCATTGCTGGTTTTGCAGACAACACTCTACAATAACTCTTGGATTTTGATGACACCTGGTGGGTTATAATCTATAATTTTATAATTTATTGCATTTTCATTATGTTTAAAAGCTTTAAAATTATATTTGTATATGCCTGTGTCCTTTGATCTTCTTATATAAATAGGCCAAATATTAGTACCAGAATACAAATGAAAAGTAAAGTTTAACAATTTGGCCATTTGCATAGCAAACAAGTGGTAGAGTCTTTTGACTCTTATCTCAGATCCACATTTTACTACACCATGCCTTACTTTAAAGTCCAGTCCTCTCCTTTTACAAGAAAGGATGCTTTAACAATGTGTGTTCTAACCCACATTGAAAATGTTTTGACTTCTTAAGCCTCAGTCCCCTTCTAGCCAACAAGGTCAACAAACTACCGTAGGGTTTGGCATGCTGATGAGTTTATCTTCTTCCTTACAGATCCATCATTTCTCCCTAGTCTCTGCAATCAGAGTAATACATATCCTGTCCCAATAAGCACACCCTGAGATATGTTATTATAATATTACATAATATTCAATTTCCTTTATAGATAATTAACTAACCTATAATCATCATCATCCCCCCCAAAAAAAGATAGAGTAGAAGCTGGGAAAGTTTGAGGAGTGTTACCTAAGAGTGTAAGCATCTGAGTAAACATATTCAGGTGGCCACTGAGACCCCTGCGCACATCTTCCCTGTGTATTACCACTAAGTAGTAATTTGGTTGGCAGCAAGTCCCATTTCTTATTAGTCTTTATATCCCAGGCACCTAGCATACAGCACAGCACATCAAGAAAACTTAATGAATATTTGCTGGTGAATATATCAAGTGTCTTCAGAAATTTATAGACAATTTCTGCTTTTATCACCAATTTTTCCTTTGAGCCTTAGCAGTTTATTGTCTTTTGCTTTATAATTAATTCTTTCACCCACACAATCTCTTCCTTCCTCTATCTGGCATAAATTAATAATCCCCATATTTCAACATATATTCCTATATAATATATATCTAATAGCTATATATGCCATCTGAACTCACAAATATGGTCAAATTACATCATACACCTTAAATATATACAGTAGAAAAAAGAATCAATACTCTATTCAGGACAATAACATTTAAGTTTTGTTTATTTACACACTTTGCTTTTGATGTGGAATCTTGCTAAAAACTTTTGAAAGTAAAAAAAAAAAAATCATCCATTGGTTCTACTTTATACATCAATCACTTGATCTTCTGTGAGCATTTAGTGCAGGATATTATAGAATAATGCATGAAAGGAGGCAGGGATATCACAACATCACTGTACAGATTCTATCCTGCTCATTTTGCAGAAAAGTATTAGGAAATGTTACAGCTCAGATGCCCTAATGGGAGTATCCGGGAAGGTCAGTTAGGAGAGAAGGAAAGCAAAGGAAACGAAATATCTCTTAATGTATACCAGGGCTCAGGGTGTAGTCTTGTCCAGTGGATAGATATAAAGAATGCAGATTATCAACCAGAGCAACACCACTCCTTCCTCAGGGAGGTCTATCAAAATAATGTTTTATGTTTATCTAAAAGAAGAATGGTTTGAAATGGTTGAGATAGATTGGCCTAATCTATGTCATTATTTCTTCTTCATGAAATGCTAGTGTCACGAATGCTGCATTGTGCTGCCAAGATCCTGTCTTTAGCACTGAGGGATTTATTCCCCAGCTACTGGGACAGCTCTCAGCTGTTAATCAAGACTATACTTAAGTGACTTTTGAATAATAATCACACGGACAAAACCCAAGAAATTCCTGTCAATGTAATAATAAACTTGATGCAAAGAAGCAGACCAGGATGAGACAAGAACAGCATGAACAAACAGAATGACTCGCAAATTTGGAAGAGAAATCCAGATACACAAAAAGCAGGTGATTCCCAAGCCCCACAGGCTAATTATTTTGATAGTTTCTTAGTGAATTAAAATTAGCAGTTTATACTAAACTCTGCGTTATAGTACTTTAGTTACTACAAGTTATTATGTGTCAGTGAAGTGTTAATGGTTATTATGCAGTGTGGGTTCAGCCATTTTCAACTAATATTTTTGTTGTAAAGTCCCAAGCTGATAAGTCTTTCCTGATAATTCAAGTAGATTCCTGAATGACTAGTAAGGTCACGATTCTGCTGCCAATAGTTGACAAAATAGGTTAAGAAACACTCTTCACTGGACGGATTTCTAACTAAATTTATTTAAGTCTGTTTTTGCTACCTCTTAATTTTATATATTTGTACAGTGAATCTATTTTAACATAGATACTACTAATCTACTTGATATAGTAGAAAACTTGCTTCTCTATAAACCTCAGTTTCCAAAGGGAACCTTCTCCCAGACTAGAAATCAGGTACCAAAACTATGTGGGAGATGCCATGATCCAATTGGAAATGCAAAAGCCTTGGATATCACTGGATAAGGCTGAAATCCTGGCATCTCTGCTTACAAGTCAGGTGCCTTGGTCATATGTCTTAACCTCTAGGAGTCTCATTTTTCCCCTTCATAAATCTTATATAAAGTGCATACCATAAGACTGTCGTAAGTATTCAATAAAATCATGTGTATTGGGTGCTCAAAATGTGCCCAGTTTTTTTTCCTAATGTAATTCTCTCACTTCATGCTTTCAGCTGTATGACAGCTTTCCTGGATATTTTTAAATAACATTAAAAAATTGGACTTGGTCACCATCACTGAGCAATAAACTTGTTAGAGGAAAAAAATAACTTTAAGAGCACTGGAGGAAAGATGAAGAAGTGTTTTCAGAAACTTTTCTGAGATTCTATGCTTCCAAAGAGCAGCAACCAGGTCCTATTTATTTTGGTTTCTCCAAGGCCAAACACAGAAATTGGCACATAACAGATAAACATTTTTATTAGACTTCTGGGGTATTTATTATGGGAGATAAAGTTGTGCTTTGGAAATTTAGTTTAAATCCCATCTCCTCCATCTTATAGCTGAATGACCTTGGCTAACCTACTGAAACTATCTAATGCTCAATTTCCTCCTCCTTCACTGACACATAATAACTTGTAGTAACTAAAGTACTATAACGCAGAGTTTAGTATAAACTGCTAATTTTAATTCACTAAGAAACTATCAAAATAATTAGCCTGTGGGGCTTGGGAATCACCTGCTTTTTGTGTATCTGGAGTCATTATGAAGATAAAATGACCTTGCGTATTTAAAACACCTTGCATAGCATTTAGCATATAGTGAAAAACAGTAGTCGTAGAAATCGTGGTGATGATAGCAGTGGTAGTACAAAAAAGGCGCAACATAGATTGCTTCATTGGCTTTCCAGTAGTTTTCATAACTTTCCTAAGCTAATGTTAGGAATCTTTCATCATAAGAAAATGTTGTGCCATATTTTAAATTCAACTTAGAATTGACAGTGTTATTTAAACACAGCCAAGGGTACTTAACTCATGGACTTTTTGAAAATAATTTTATGGATTGGGTACCAACTACAGTTGAAAACTGGCCTCCAGGGAGGCAGAATAATATGTGTTAACAATTATAAATAAAATAAAAGACATTTCAAACATATTAAAACCTTATCTTTATATTTTTAAAAGATTTCATATTCCTATTACTTATAACACAATCCAGACTTGGTCATAAGTTTTTAAAATATTTAACATATAAAAGTGACTTTAGAAGATTTTTTGAAACTCAGCTATAATGTAATGTAATGCAAAGTAATATAATATGAATTGCCATTCAGAAGCTTACAATCTGATGAAAGATATTTAATAAAATGTTCAAAATAACTGGTAAGTTCAGAGATTCTCAGTGTTGTACAGGATCAAGGGCTCCCAAATATAAATAATCATAGTCACAAGGAAACATAAAAAGCAATTGAATGTTGGGACTCAAATTCTAGATATTCTCCTTCAATAGGTCCACAAAGAAGTCTGATAATCTCTTTATTTCAAAAGTCAAAATGTGATTTGACGTTTGGGGACCACTGACATCAAAAGATCATAAGTTTAACAGTTCAGAGATTTAGGAATTTAGGAGCTTCATAAGAAACACATAGATCAAGAAGCAGAAAAATTCACATAGTCAACCTGAAACATAAATTTCATATTAAAATTTGAAAGAAAGTGTGACTTACATTTTCAAAGTATGATTTTTTAAATATGTATCAATTGATGTTCAAGGATTGTTGGATTAAGTAGGTAGCTTTTAAATGAGGAGGTGCTATTATGTAAAATTTTATTTTGTTCAGGTAAGTAATTAAAATCACAAAGTAGCATTTAGCTACTTTTTAATTGTCCTCAAGACAGTCAAGCCAATTATTTGCCTTTATTCTGATTCATGAAATAAATTAGCCTTTTCTGATACTACTGTCAACTGGATGGGCTGTACCATAGGTTTGCAGCAATTATTATTTTCCAAGACAAATCATTTAACAATTATCTTATTATTCATTCTGCAGATTAGCTATGGCTTGAAATTTAATTCCAAACAGGCCCTCCTCATGACTTGCCACCTTCCTTGGTCTTCTCTCCCTATCTTGTGAATAGATTTTAGTTTTACCCTCAGGAGAATGGGAGAATAAAGTTAAAAATGTGGATGCAACGACATCATTTAACACAATGACAAAGTCTTTAAAAAATTATTTAAAGGTTCAATGATATTTAAGCTACACATTCCATGAATTCTAACAATTATTGCCAAATATCAGAGTTGTTTTGTAGGTAAGCTATAAGTGACCTTTTAAAATGCAAAGAGCATTACAACTGTTCCCCTGAAACCCTGAAATTACATGATTAGAGCTGATCAAAATAAAATCAGTGAAAAGAAAGATAAAACCAGATTGTTTTCTCTATTATGAGAGTTCTAAGCGTTATATTTCATTTTATCATATCACAATACAAACTTATCAGGTTTGGGAAACTATTTTTACAACATTTTGAGAATTATTTGCATAATAACTTGAGGAATTCTCTTTCAAAATCTCTATCTTTGTAATCTTATTTTGTTGTCTTGTTTTGTTTTGTTTTGTTTTTAAGAATGTAAGAAGCCTTTTTTAAAAAATAAGAAAAATCTAAGCCCAGTCCTTATCTTAGGCTTTTATTGTATAACAATGAACTTGTGATAGATAGGTATTTTGAAACCATTTTAATAGTTTAAGGTTACTTTAAATTACTTTACTAAGGATCATGTTTTGTTATTTATTAACTCTTTCCGACTTAGATAAGCATAATAGTTAATTTCTTTAACTGTCCTATTCCATTCCAAAAAAATTTAAACATTTCAGAAGGATATTTACATGCTTAGTAATTGACTCTCTAAACTACTGTCAAATTATTACCCAGAACCCTTTATAATAATAGTGGTTGGAATGTGTCTAAAATAAAACACAGAATTAATTTATACACTGCCTACCTTCACCCTTCACAGGAGATTTAAGGCATGTAACATACTGAAACATAGGTAAGCAATGGACAAATAACCAGGTTTCGAATTCACGTGCTACTCTCTGTAAGGAATATAGCTATTCTCATTGCGGATGAGCAAATTTAGTTATTTTGCTAACGTGAGATCAATTAATCAATCAAATTGTTCTCTCAGTGAAATTCATTAATGCCAGAGTCAGGGGTATAATACAGAAACTCACTAGTTCAATTGGAAATATTAACTAAAATGGGTTTTGAGAATTAGTTACATTTCTGAACTCTCTAGCAAGCATGGATTATACTTATGTGGTTAAATGTAAAGACAAAAATAAAATTACATCCAGACTATAGCTTGGAAAAGTCAAGAACTGAATAAATATGTTAACATTTTTATTAGAAATTTGGAAGACTGAGTATCATACAACCATTAATAACAGCAAGTTCTCAAAGATCTGAGCTCTTTCCCTAAATGTCCCACATTTGCAGAAGTCATAGATTTAGGCATACTTACTATGCATTTGCTATGTTCTCTCTCTGTCTCTCACTCTGTGTTTGTGTGTGTGTGCGTGCGTGTGTGTGTGTGTGTCTATTATTATGTAAAACC
Organism: Rhinopithecus bieti; assembly: GCF_001698545.2. Lineage (NCBI taxonomy): Eukaryota > Metazoa > Chordata > Mammalia > Primates > Cercopithecidae > Rhinopithecus > Rhinopithecus bieti. Next base: position 404,462 of record NW_016809144.1, on the reverse strand, counting down.
TGGTCTCTAAAGAGTGATTTAGACCTCTGTTTAAAAACCTTCTCCAAAAGGGAGCACATATACACTGTTGGTGGAATGTAAATTAGTTCAGCCACTGTAGAGAGCGATTTGGAGATTTCCCAGAGAACTGAGAGTTCAACTACCATTCAACCCAGCAATCCCACTACTGGTATATATCCCAAAGAAAATAAATTATTCGACCAAAAAGACACGTGCAACCATATGTTCATTGCAGCGTATTCACAGTGGCAAAGACATGCAATCAAATTAGGTACCCATCAAATGTGGATTGGATAAAGAAAATGTAGTACATGGAATACTATACAACCATTAAAAAAATCATGCCCTTTGCAGCAACATGGATGCAGCTGGAAAGAATTATCCTACATGAACTAACACAGAAACAGAAAACCAAATACCATGTATTCTCACCTATAAATGGGAGCTAAAATTCGGGTATACATAGTCACAAACATGGGAATGATAGACACTGGGGAATACAAGAGAGAGGAAGGAGGGAGGAGGATAAGGGTTGAAAAAACTGTCTGTTGGGTAATATACTCTCTTACCTAAGTGATGGATTCATTTGTGCTCCAAACCTCAGCATCACACACATGTACCTTTGTAAGAAACCTGCACATATACCCCCTGATTCCAAAATAAAAGTTGGAAAAGGGAAAAAGAAAAAATAAGAGATAAAAGCCATCTCAAGCAACATGCATCTCACAACTTTACAATACAGTGCATTCAATTTCAGAATTCTAGTCAGTTTTTTTTTTTTTTTTTTCTTTGAGTCATGGGAATCTGACTTCTTGCCTGTCTTATGTGCATGTCCTATTCTGAACTTCTAAAACCACATGGAGCAAGACTAACATCTCTTTTGCAAAATAGTGCTTCTGCTAATGAAAATGACAATACAGTCTTTTTCCCCTTTATGATTCCTTTAACATTTCCCCAAATGGAGTGTACGTCTGTTGCTTGTACTTACCCAACATTCCTTCAGCCTTCTCCTATCTGGACAATTCCCTTCTTTTACTTTGGGAATTTAGTTCCATGTGGATCAGGAGTGGTCTACCCTGCTTCTATCCTTGTTTGCAGGGCTGAACAGCTCAGGCCAGCATCAGATATCCTGTTTTGCTATGTAGTTTATATAGGGTATCTCACTTGCACTGAATGGGTAGTAATCATGGCAGCAAACTCTATAACAATATACTGTGTGTCAGGTATTATTTCATGTACTTGTCAGTCAATTACCCTAAAAGATAAGTATGATCATTATCTCTATTATTATCTCTATCAGATTCAGAAACAGAAGCACAGAGAAGTTCAAGAACTTGTCCAGTAAGTGGCAGAGTCAGAATTTGCACCAAAGGTCTCCTGGGTTCAGAAACTGTGCTCATTACCACTTTGCAGGGCTACCTATTAATGTGGCTTTGAGACACAGAGTATGGCTAGATCTGAATGTGGCTCACACATAGCCTGAACCCACATCAGCACAAGACCATTACATTTTCCTCCAAAATCAACACCAGGAATTCATAGAGAACATAAAAATAAAGAAAATTTTGATTATGTTTTTACAGAGTACACATTAAGAAGGCTCTCTCCTGAATTTAAAGTAGTTGTTTAGAGATCAAGGAAGAGTTCATAACTGAAAGATGACACAGGTTTAGGGAGTGATTATATTTTTTAATATTAAAACAGTTTTATAAGAAGAATAATTTAAGTGTAAATCAAGATAACAATTCAGGGCTTTGAAGATTATCTAGCAACTTTGGCAATTATCTTCAATAAGGTAAAACAGTGCACAAATTGCCATCTAGTATTTAGATATTGATAGTTTGTTAAGTAGAAGACTCAATATCGAAAAAAATTCTGTATCTATTAGGCTCATCAAATATTCATTAAGAAAAAGAGAAGATATAAAAATAATTTTTTTTTTTTTGAGACGGAGTCTTGCTCTGTTGCCCAGGCTTGAGTGCCGTGGCATGATCTCAGCTTACTGCAAGCTCCGCCTCTCAGGTTCAAGCAATTCTCCTGCCTCAACCTCTCGAGTAGCTAGCAAAATAAAAAAGATCAAATCTGACCCCTTGTTTTTTATTTTGATTTTTTGTGAGAAATTAAAAATTAGTGGATCAACGAAGCAGAACAGATACTATATACTGATAATCAGAAAAAGCATTATCATATTTTAGCAAAAAGAGTAATCCAAATGGATTTGGACACAAATGTTGTCATATGTTTTAATATTTTCTGAAAATGGAGAAAGCATGGCTAAAACGTTGGTACAGAAATGCAGGGCTTAGTGTTAAATTTCATATTGGTTAATACACTTATTTATGAAATAATTTTGTTAGGCTAAAGTAACTATAAAAGTAGACTTAAAGTATTAAGATGAAAACCAGGTAATGATTCTATTGTTCAACTTAACACTGTGGAAAAAATACAGCTACAATCCTCATATTAATTATACTTTTGATACACACAAACATATACATGTGCACACATGTGCACACACATGCACATCATGCCAGGAATTTTTACAGATTCATAAAGAAGACTTGCTAATTCTTAACTATTCGTGGATTATCTATTTTAAGAATTATCTACCTCAAATTATATATCCGGGATTTCTATTTTTTTTTTGTTGCAAACTAACATGCTAATTTAGGCAATTGGTATATTTTCAGAGAATCCAAGCTAATTTGCATATAAGTTTAGGTGAGGTTGCAGTTATCCAAATATGAAGAAAGTCAATAGTTATAATGCAATTGATTCCAAAATAATGCATAGTTTCCAGATTTCATTGTATTTCTGTGACTTTGCATCTCTTAATTAGCATAGATAATAATTTGGCTGTACTTGATTGAATGTGCAATATATTTAAATATCATGAACTCCTATTCCATTAATATAGGATTTGCAATGATTCTGATGTGCTATGTATGACTGCCCATGACTTCAGTATGCAACATAAGAGCTACAATATGGATTCATAATGTTGATGTTAATACATGGTATTAATATCATGTAGTCTATGAATGGCTTCAGCACTCAAATAAAAGCCAAACTATAGCCTTAAGAAATGACCTGATTTCACTGTACATGTGGAATTGAATAAGGAAAAAAAATTACAATGTGACATAGAAAAGCAAACAAATGAAATTCTGTAATTTTTGTATTATGCAGAAACTAAGTTACAGAAACAAAAAAATAAAAGTAACAAAAAGCTCCCTTCCCAAATGCCTGTTAAGACGTCCAAGAAAATGTCTGAATTGAGAAAAAAATCTTAGTAAGTCTTGAAAACAATTAACACAAATAAAATAATCTTCAACATCAATATCAATGTTGAATTGAATATTCAATTCAATAATCTTCAATGCTGAATCTAATCAACATTTCTACAAACTACCAAATCGATGAGACTAGATTAAAAACAGCATAACTAGCAATCAGAGGTCTGTTAACCCATTTCAAAGATTTTTCCCATTAACTAGAATTCTAAGTAGTTCATTCACAGCAGTAAGATAAACTAAAACTTGTTCAGGCACTGATCTGGTGGTACTTTGCACTGGAGGCTATGCTGGGTGTGCTGAAATCAGCCTGCTCTCCAACCTCAAATCTGCCAGAGGAGGTTGCTCTTAGGGTAGCAGACAATGGTAGCTCTAAGAAAAGTCTAAGCAAAGGTGACTCTTGGTTGCTTTGGACTATCACATCCGATTGGACTTAGCCTCACTCAAAGACAAATACAAAGGAAAAAGAAAAAAAATAGCTTGCAAGGATCCATAAGAGAACATTTACAGCAAAAAAGTAAAGGAAAAACTTTGCAAAGGCATGGCAAGGGTGAGGGAGAGCCTCAAAAATCATTTTTGAAGAAATATAAAATAAATTTAGAAAACATCTACTTAATGTTCAAAAATGAGGTTTTCAAACAGGTATTATTTGAGAGCAGGCCAGAATAAGAGCAGATTATAGACAAATGGAAAACAGAGTAATTGACCAAAAACAAACCAAATTAGAGGAAGAAAAATAGCAAAATAGGCATTACAGAAACATAAATTGATGATAAAGTGGACAAACCTGAATACAGAACAAAAATAGATTAGAAAGGATGAGAAAATAAAAAAAAAATTGAAAGATATATGCACACTACCGGATAAATTGAAGAAAAAACAAAAACAAACCAAAAACCATAGACATCCTGAACGCTTAAAACAAAGGGCATTTTATTTTATTTTATTTTATTTTATTTTATTTTATTTTATTTTATTGTTATACTTTAAGTTCTGAGATACATGTGCAGAAACGTGAAAGTTGTTACATATGTATATCACGGGCCATGGGTGGTTTATGCTGCACCCATCATCAGTTCATCACATTAGGTATTTCTCCTAATGCTATCCCTCCCTAGCCCCCCCAGACCCCAAAAGGCCCCGCTGTATGATTTTCCCCTCCCTATGTCCATGTGTTCTCATTGTTCAACTCCCACTTATGAGTGAGAACACACGTTGTTTGGTGTTCTGTTCTTGTGATACCTTGCTAAGAATGATGGTTTCCAGCTTCATCCATGTCCCTGCAAAGGACACGAACTCATCCCTTTTTGTGGCTGCATAGTATTCCATGGTGTATATGTGCCACAATTTCTTTATCCAGTCTATCATTGATGGGCATTTGGGTTGGTTCCAACTCTTTGCTATGTGAACAGTGCTGCAATAAACACATGTGTTTATGTCTCTTTATAGTAGAATGATTTATAATCCTTTGGGTATATACCCAGTAATGGGATTGCTGGGTCAAATGGTATTTCTGGTTCTAGATCCTTGAGGAATCACCACACTATCTCCCACAATGATTGAACTAACTGTGTAAAAGCATTCCTATTTCTCCACATCTCTCCAGCATTTGTTGTTTCCTGACTTTTTAATGATCACCATTCTACCTCGCATGAGATGGTATCTCATTGTGTTTTGATTTGCATTTTTCTAATGACCAGTGATGATGAGCTTTTTTTCATACATTTGTTGGCCATATAAATGTCTTCTTTTGAGAAGTGTTTGTTCATATCCTTCACCCAGTTTTTGATGGGATTGTTTGCTTTTTCTTGTAAATTTGTTTAACTTCTTTGTAGATTCTGGATATTAGCCCTTTCTCAGATGGAGAGATGGCAAAAATTTTCTCCCATTCTGTAGGTTGCCTGTTCACTCTGATGATAGTTTCTTTTGCTGTGCAGGAGCTCTTTAATTTAATTAGGTCCCATTTGTCAATTTTGGCTTAACAAAGGGCATTTTAGTACAGGCATTTCAGTACAGGCATTAAAAATGCAATATCTGTGATGCACAATAAATCAAAGTGCGAACACAGATATTGCATTTTTACAAATTGAAGTTTTGTGGCAGTCCTGCATAAAGCAAGTCTATGAGTGCCATTTATCCAACAGTATGTGTTCACTTTGTGTCTCTGTCACATTTGGGTAATTCTTGCAATATTTCAGACTTTTTCATTATTTTTATATCGCTTATGATGATCTATGATAAGTGATCTTGAATATCACTAGTGTAATTATTTGGGGACACCATGAACCATGCCCATATAAGACAATAAAGTTGATCAATAAATGTGTCCACTGCCTCGGCATTCCACCATCCCTCTCCCTCTCCACAGGCCTTTCCTTTCACTGAGACACAATAATATTACAATTAGGCCAATTGTTCAACATCACCGATGGTTAGAGAAATGCAAATCAAAACCACAGTGAGATACCATCTCACATCAGTCTGAATGGCTATTAAAAAGTCAAAAAGTAACAGACACTGGCAAGGTTGTGGTGAAAAGGGAGCACTTATACACTACTGCTAGGAAGGTAAATTAGTTTAGATACTGTGGAAAGCAGCACAGTGATTTCTTAAAGAACTTAAAACAGAGCTACCATTCAACCCAGCTGTCCCATTAATGGGTATACACTCAGATGAATATAAATCATTCTACCATAAAGACACCCACATGCATATGTTCTTTACAGTTCTATTCACAATAGTAAAGACATGGAACCAACCTATATGTCCATCAGTGATAGCCTGGATAAAGAAAATGTGGTACATATACATCATGGAATACTACAGAGCCATAAAAATAAACAAGGTCATGTCCTCAGAAGCAACATAGATAGAGCTGGAGGCCATTATCCTAAGTGAGCTAAAGCAGGAACAGAAAACCAAATGTCGCATGTTCTCACTTATAAATGGCAGCTAGACATTGAGTACACAGGGATACAAAGGAAGGAACAACAGACACCAGGGCCTACTTGAGGGTAGAGAGTGGGAGGAGGGTGAGGATCAAAAGACTACTTGTTGGATACTATTCTTATTACCTGGGCAATGAAATAATCTGTATGCCAAATTCCCACAGCATGCCATTTACCCATATAATAAACCTGCACATGTATACCTGAGCCTAAAATAAAAACTAAAAACAAACAAATAAACCCATACAATGGCCTCTAAATGTTCAAGTGAAAGGAAGAGTTGCACATTTTTCACTTAAATCAAATGTTAGAAATGATTAAGCTTGGTGAAGAAGCCATGACAAAAGCCAAGATAAGTGAAAAGCTAGACCTCTTTCACCAAAAAGTTAGCCAAGTTGTGAATGCAAATAAAAAGTCCTTGAAAGGAATTAAAAGTGCTACTCTACAATGCATACACAAATGATAAGAAAGTGAAACAGCCTTATTATCGTTAAGGAGATAGTTTTAGTGATCTGGAAGGATCAAAACTTTCACAACATTCCCTTAAGCCAAGCCTAATCCAGAGCAGAGCTCTAACTCTCTTCAGTTCTATGAAGGCTGAGAGAGGTAAGAAAGATTCTGCAGGAAAGTTTGAAGCTAGAAGGGGTTGGTTCATGAGGAAAGAAGCCATTTTTAAGGAAAGAAGCTATATCCATAACATGAAAGTGCAAGATGAAGAAGCAAGTGCTGACATACACATTGCAGGAAGTTATCAAGATCTACGTAAGATAATTGATGAAAGTGGCTACTTTAAACAACTGATTTTGAATTCAGACAAAATACATAATATTGGAAGAAGATGCCATCTAGGACTTTTAAAGCTAGAAAGGAGAAGCCGATACTAGCTCCAAAGCTTCAAAGGACAGGCTGACTTCTTTGTTAGGGGCTAATGCAACTGTTGACTTTAAGTTGAAACCAATGTTCATTTATCACTTTGAAAATCCAAGGCCTTTAAAAATTATGCTTAATCTACTTTCCCTGTGCTTTATAAATGGAGCAATAAACCCTGAATGACAGCACTTCTGTTTATGGCATGGTTTACTGAATATTTAAAGCCGACTGCTGAGATCTACTGCTCAGAAAAAAGAAGATTCCTTTCACAATGTTACTGCTCATTGAAAATGCACCTGGTCACCCAAGAGTTCTTAGGGAGACACACAGGAAGATTAATGTTGTTTTCATGCCTGCTAACACAACATCTGTTCTGCAGCACATGGATCAAGGAGTAATTTTGACTTTCAAGTCTTATTTAAGAAATGAATTTCATGAAGATATAGCTGCCATAGATGTTGATTCCTCTGATGGATCTGGGCAAAGTAAATTGAAAACCATCTGAAAGTGATTAACCATTCCAGAGGCCATTAAGAATATTTGGGATTCACTAAAGAAGATCAAAATTCAAAATATCAACATTATTAAGAGTTTGGAAGAAGTTGATTCCAACCTTTATGAAGGTCTTTGAAATGTTTAAGACTTCAATGGAGAAAGTCACTGCAGATGTATTGGAAACAGTAAAAGAACTAGAATTAGAAGTGGAGGCTGAAGATGCGATTGAATTAATACAATTTCATGAAAACACTTGAAAAGATGAAGAGTTAATTCTTCTATATGAACTAAGAAAATGGAATCTTAAGACAAAATCTTCTCCTGGTGAAGATGCTGTGAAATGACAGCAAATGATTGAGACCATTACATAAACTTAGTTGACAAGGCAGCAGTAGAGGTTGAGAGGATTGACTCCAATTTTGAAAGTTCTAATATGGGTAAAATGCTGTCAAACAGCATGGTATGCTACAGGGAAGTCTTTAATGAAAAGAAGACTCAATTGATGTGGCAAAGTTTATTGTTGTCTTATATTAAGAAATTGCTGGAAAGTGCCACCAGGAAGATGGCTGAATAGGAACAGCTCCAGCCTCCAGCTCCCAGTGTGAGCAACACAGAAGATGGGTGATTTCTGCATTTTCAACTGAGGTACCAGGTTCGTCTCACCAGGGTGTGTCAGACAGTTGACATTGGTCCGTGGGTGCAGTACGACCAACAAGAGCTGAAGCAGGGCGAGGCATTGCCTCACCTGGGAAGCACAAGGGGGAAGGGAATTCCTTTTACTAGCCAAAGGAAATTGAGACACACAACACCTGGAAAATCGGGTATCTCCCACCCTAATACTGCACTTTACAAAGGATCTTAGCAAACGGCACACTAGGAGATTATATCCCACACCTGGCCCAGAGGGTCCCACGCCCACAGATCCTCCCTCATTTCTAGCACAGCAGTCTGAGATCTAACTGCAAGGCAGCAGCGAGGCTGGGGGAGGGGTGCCCACCCTTGCTGAGACTTAAGTAGGTAAACAAAGCCTCCAGGAAGCTCAAATTGAGTGGAGTCCACCACAGTTCAAGGAGGCCGGCTTGCCTCTGTAGACTCCTCCTCTGGGGACAGGTCATAGCTAAACAAAAAGCAGCAGAAACCTCGGCAGAGGTAAATGCCCCCATCTGACAGCTTTGAAGAGAGCAGTGGATCTCTCAGCATGGAGGTTGAGATCTGAGAATGGACAGACTGCCTGCTCAAGTGGGTCCCTGACACCTGAGTAGCCTAACTGGGAGATGTCCCCCACTAGGTGCAGACCAACACCTCACAGGGCAGGGTACACCCTTGAGACAAAGCTTCCAGAGCAAGAATCAGATAGCAACACTCACTGTTCAGCAATATTCTATCTTCTGCAACCTCTGCTGCTGATACCCAGGCAAACAGGGTCTGGAGTGGACCTCAAGCAAACTCCAACAGACCTACAGCTGAGGGTCCTGATTGTTAGAAGGAAAACTAACAAACGGAAAGGACACCCACACCAAAACCCCATCAGTACGTCACCATCATCAAAGACCAAAGGCAGATAAAACCACAAAGATGGGGGAAAAGCAGTGCAGAAAAGCTGGAAATTCAAAAAATCAGAGCACATCTCCCCCTCCAAATGGACGCAGCTCATCACCAGCAATGGAACAAAGCTGGACAGAGGATGACTTTGATAAGTCGAGAGAAGAAGGCTTCAGTCGATCAAACTTCTCAGAGCTAAAGGAGGAACTACGTAACCAGTGCAAAGAAATTAAAAACCTTGAAAAAAGATTTGATGAATGGCTAACTAGAATAACCAATGCAGAGAAGTCCTTAAAAGAACTGACAAAGGTGAAAGCCATAACATGAGAACTACATAACAAATACACAAGCTTCGTAACTGACTCTATCATCTGGAAGAAAGTATCAGCGATTGAAGATCAAATGAATGATATGAAGCGAGAAGAGAAGTGTAGAGAAAAAAGAGTAAAAATAATGAACAAAGCCTCCAAGAAATATGGGATTATGTGAAAAGACCAAATCTACATCTGATTGATGTGCCTGCAAGTGATGGGGAAAATGGAACCAAATTGGAAAACACTTTGCAGGATATCATCCAGGAGAACTTCCCCAACCTAGTAAGGCAGGCCAACATTCAAATTCAGGAAATACAGAGAACGACACAAAGATACTCCTCGAGAAGAGAAACTCCAAGGTACACAAGTGTCAGATTCACCAAAGTTGAAATGAAGGAAAAAATGTTAAGGGCAGCCAGAGAGAAAGGTCGGGTTACACACAAAGGGAAGCCCATGAGACTAACAGCAATTCTCTCAGCAGAAACCCCCAAGCCAGAAGAGAGTGGGCACCAATATCCAACATTCTAAAAGAAAAGAATTTTCAACCCAGAATTTCATATCCAGCCAAACTAAGTTTCATAAGTGAAGGAGAAATAAAATCCTTTACAGACAAGCAAATGCTTAGAGATTTTGTCACCACCAGGCCTGCTCTACAGGAGATCTTGAAGGAAGCACTAAACAGAGAAAGGAACAGCAGGTACCAGCCATTGCAAAAACATGTCAAAATGTAAAGTCCATTGATGCAGGAAGAAACTGCATTAACTAGCGAGCAAAATAACCAGCTAATATCATAATATCATAAGGACAGGATCAAGTTCACACCTAACAATATTAACCTTAAATGTAAATGGACTAAATGCTCCAATTAAAAGACACAGACTGGCAAACTGGATAAAGAGTCAAGACCCATCAGTTTGCTGTATTCAGGAGACCCATCTCACATGCAGAGAC
>NW_016809144.1:326694-390597 GCF_001698545.2 Rhinopithecus bieti | reverse complement strand
CATTGCGGCACTATTCACAATAGCAAAGACTTGGAATCAACCCAAATGTCCATCAGTGATAGACTGGATTAAGAAAATGTGGCACACATACACCATGAAATACTGTGCAGCCATAAAAAAGGATGAGTTTGTGTCTTTTGTAGGTACATGGATGCAGCTGGAAACCATCATTCTTAGCAAACTATTGCAAGAACAGAAAACCAAACACCGTATGTTCTCACTCATAGGTGGGAACTGAACAATGAGATCACCTGGACTCGGGAAGGGGAACATCACACACCAGGGCCTATCATGGGGAGTGGGGAGGGGGGAGGGATTGCATTGGGAATTATCCCTGATGTAAATGACGAGTTGATGGGTGCTGACGAGTTGATGGGTGCAGCACACCAACATTGCACAAGTATACATATGTAACAAACATGCATGTTTTGCACATGTACCCTAGAACTTAAAGTATAATAATAAAAAATAAATAAATAAATGAACAAAATAACACATAAAAAGAGAAAAAAAATTAAAAGTCAATCCAAAGTAATATTTTTTAGAGTTGTCAGGGAACATATTAAATATTTTTCTCTGAGATTCTGACTTTGATTCCATATACTCAGTGTCATAAATTAATTAAATGTTCAAGAAATAAGACACAGTTTAAAATGGGGAAAGAAGGAATGGTAGGAGAGAACAGGGAGGTCAATTCTAAGCTGCTTTATTCAAGTTGTACTTCCATTCCTTATGTTTGAATGAGTTAAGTGATTGATTGGTATGTTATCTCACTGACATACAGTGCTCTATGTTTTTGCAAAGCACTTTCATATCTAATTGCTTTCCTGTGGTCCTCTCAACTACCTATCACATTTTTTAAAGTAGCATTTTTATAAAAGGATAAAATGGAAATTCAAAAAGGTGTGCCGTTTTCAAGGTTACTCAGCTAGTTATCAGTGAAGACAGAGGTGCTTAAGTGTGATGCCTAGGTTGTTCCACTACACTGGGGATAGTTCCCAATTTATGATATAAGATTCTGATTTCTGGCTCCAAGGAATTGTGTCACAGAATACAAGAAACTGTGTGGCAGGATGAAAAAGGTAAAAAGTCTTCTCATTACATGTCATTGTGTAACTTCCCTTATGACTTAGGCTCTGTGTATCAAAGATACTGGTTACAGTGATTTTTCTACTGAATTCATGAACTATGATCTGGTTATGACATAACAACAGAATATTTACTAGGATACCACAAGCAAGTCTTGCTCACTAGGAGAGACAGACAAGTAAATGTGACAAGGACACTGTGTTTTCAAGAACTGCATCTGTTCACAAGTTCTTCTGGTGAGAGCTTATTAATATGTTTACTGCAGCAGGAGATAGCCAAGTACTGAAACCCTGCTAACAATTTGCTTAGACTCAGAGACAAGTTGACAGTATTTTCTCCGGTCAGTTTCAACAAATGTTCATAAACAACTCTCAGAGAAGCCAACAGGCAGATTTCAAATATTTGGAGAAATCACATAGCTCACAGTGAAAACGAAAATGTTAATGACTGTGAAGATCAGTTACTGTTCCTTATGAAAGCATAGATGTTGTGAAAGTTTAAAAACTACTCAAATACATATCACTTGGCACAAATCCCTAATTTTAAAAATGAGAAAGCCCTGAGTAAAAGCATGACATGCCCAACTCTACATTAAATTCCTGCTTAGTTGGAACCCAGGAAGTCCAGTTTTAATGGTTGCATTCTTGCCACTACACTTGACTATCTAAGGCAGTGCTCTCAAACTAGCAGTTTGGGCACAGTTAGGCTTTCTTGGGTCTATATGGTGTTTCCAAAAATTAATTAGTTGCTGCAATGTTTACATTGCAGACAGGGACATTTCACATACAATTTCCAATTTCTATTTTTTTCTTCAAATAAGAGACCTGGCAACAGCAGGTCTACCTTCTCCCATGACCACAGTTGACTGGAGAGGGTGCTGGTTCCCGCTCACTCAGGTTCTTGCATGGTCACCCTTTTAGCCTCACCTGTGTGTCCCTATAAACATCAGAACTTGTGGTCTCTGTGTCCAGATTGTCCTGTGCTAGATGGTTTTAGAAAAATAAATTTTTTAAAATAGCTAATTATATAGAAAGATACTACATTCTAAACATGTCAACTTTCCCATTATGCCACCAAGACGAGAAATATGAGTTCTAATCTATTTTGAAAGTATCCTTTTATGGTTTTAAGTGAGACTGAATTCATATAAACAGTAAATATGTTAACTAACTACTGAATCAGTTGGAGGGTTTTTCTCACTGATTAGTCTCTAACTGCCTCCCTTCAAATCAATTTAGTGATTGAGTAAATTCAATTGTTTTGACTTTTTATTTAATAAGCTTATGTGTATAAATACAATTCATTAAAATTCACTAAATAAAGTAAATACACATTTCTTTCCCTACTGGCAATCCAGCTTCCATTTCCTCAAGTTATTTCATTACAGTTATGTTTTCATTTTAGTTGGCAATCATTTATATTCCATTTGATTTATAAATGTAAAACCACATATTACCCATCTTTACAGCTGCTGAGGGAAATTATTTATTGCTCTACATGCTGCCTACATGCTGTCAGAAAAGAAGCACACCTCCCCAGCCCTTCAATTCTGTTCCCACAAACACAAACACACACTACTCAGTGAAAGACTCATTGAATTTGCATTTGAAATTTCAATCCAAGAGTTGGTATCTACAAAAGAAAGAAAGTTAACATGACTTGTTAGGAATCGAAAGTCATGATTTTGGAATAACTTTGATTTTGGATGAAATTTCTCATTCTCATGAAAATTGTTTGATGGAAAATGAAAACGAGAGCACGCTTTCCTAAAAATTAAAAAAAAGGTGTGTTTAGTTATTTCAAATGTATTTAAAATATTAAAATATATAAGACTTAACTCAACATCCATGCTAGAGGTTGGGCTACAAAACTTCCTTACGTGCCAATTATATCCACAGTATTATGCTAGAACCAATACGTGCATCTAAACATCACTCATCCTATTTATTAAACTTCATTTTTCTCAAAAAGTGTGCATAATTCTGTAAGCAGATCTTTAACATACATTTATTCAAGTATACATTTATTCAACATGTTTTTAAAAAATAGCTCATATGTGCCAGGTACTGTATTAATTGCCCATAGCACAGTATGAACAAGAAACGCAGATTCCTACTTTTATTGGAAGCTTAGCATGAACCCAAGGCAAATCTCCCCATTCTATCTCTTCACGCATCCAGCACTCAGCTCCCCACTCCCTCATCCACCCCCAATTATTACCCGCACCCATCACTTGCCCTCTACACCCACCCATGCATCTTCCCTGACATAGTAGATAAGAGAGACAACTCTTGGTGGCCCTAACAATGACACAGACATTCCTCTCCCTAAACTCCATAGTTTTCTCCTCTGGGGAAAAATTATACACATATATGTTGTTCTGTCAGTTGAATCTTTGTCCTACTCTTTCTATAAAACATTTCTGGTAGGGCATTAAAAAACAAATATAAAAATATATATTGCACCCAGTGTACACTGGATCTCTCAATGGCTCTTGGAGTCTAACAACTGTCTAAAATGTTCCTTTTCCTTTCCCTTCTCCATAAATGTGAGAAATGAATGTCTATGCCCCCTCACATAAAATATGTTAGGCCCAACATTCTGTGAAGAGCATACAGAGAATTGTTTATGGATAGAATATTTTACTGCTGAAAGATACTTTTGGATAAAATATAAGGCATAGAAAGGGAAAACTGGTCAGTAAAAGCAGAGCTTGCTATGGAAATAGCTTGCTACCTCCACAGAAAAATTAAATGTTATATAATTATTATATTTTATGTAATGAAATATATTACAGCTCAATCTGAAAATATAGGAGAGACAAAATATGATGCTTCTTTTCCATTTCTTCTTCCAATCACCCAGAGAATGTAAATAATGAAAGAGTACTTTAAGTACTGGTACATAATTCCATGAGAGTTTAAGTCAAAAAGCTGATACCCTCATGTAAGAGTAAATCAGAACAAATTAAACATCTCTGTGCACCTTGCAAGGTATAAGACACATTGCTGACAGCCCAACAAATCATGATTATCTAAAATTCAAGGGAATATCAAGGTTCAGTAATTTATTGTCCTCTATTTAAGCAGGACTTAAAGCATCTACATGAAGAAGTATATCTTATTTCATATTTTATCTCTGATACCCAATAACTGTTGGATTTAATTAAATGTCAGAAGCAATCAGTCTTTAGTTTATTGAGATTTAGCTCAGACTGGTACTGTGTAGCTAAGCAAAAAGTAGAGGGTTTCTTTGAAAGTCCTATAAATGATATTCTCCATACATTATATGGAACCTCCTTATCTCTTCAGTTAAAACTGAGGCACATACATATATCAATAATATCATGTACATGGTGGTCCCAAATTTGGCTGTGCAACAGAATTACCTAAGGAGGAAGGGGATTATAAAAATTTGAGTCCCAGGACACCATTCCCAGCATGTTTTGCAATATCCCCAGATGTTTCTAATCACATGCATTTTGGAATCACAGGTGGGGATGAAAGATCCCTGGACAGAGAACTACTGGGTTCAGAGATCTGCTGTGCCACAAAAAACTCACATGACGTTCAGCAGGATTCAGTCCATCAGTCCTCTATTCACCCTTTGAGCATGCATGAAAAACAAACTATTATATCTCTGGTTTTTAACTTCCTCATCTGCAAAATGAGGTCACTGGAATAGATGATTTGAAATGCCTTCTGCCTCCAAGTTGATCCTATAATCTACACTATAATCATCCCACCTACATTTGTCATATATGCCTTATATAAAATAATTTATGTATCAGTTTTAAACTATTGAATTAAATTCTGCAAATATATATTGAAAAATATATTATGACCAAGCATAGCACAAAATCAAAGTTCTGGAGATGTATTGGGCAAACCTTGTACAAAATACTGCTTCTTGTATTCTAAATTCTCAGTAAATATTTTTAAGTGAATAAAAGAATAAAAAATAAAATTTGCTAAACCTATTTGAGCCTTAATTTCCTAAATGAAATAAGCTAGGTACAAAAAATTACTTGTTAAAGCAGGGGTATTAAAAAAGGTTTAATCTGAAGGCTAATGATGGATGACTTAGAACTGTGTTGAGAAGAACTATGTAATAGAATCTGGGAGAAAGGATACCATAAGTCAATTAGCAACGTCTAGTCACATGTTTATCTTTCCTGTTATAAACATAAACCCTTGGGTTTTTATTTCAAAAACGTATACTGCAAGCTTTTGGGGCATCAGGCACTGTTCTAAGTTCTGGAAATACAACAGTGTCCTGTTAGTAGGTGAGTATAACAACAAATATGTAAAGAATTGCATAAATGAGATAATTTCCAATAGTAGGAAATGGCATGAAGTAAACAAAACAAAGCAACAGGATAGAAAGTGAAAGGGAAAGGGCTATACCTTATATAGAGAAGGACTTCCTGAGGAAATGATATTTGAATTAAGATCTAAATGAAAAGAAGCAGCCAGCCACAAAAATAGCTGAAGAAAGTGGATTTCAGCTGGAGGAAACAACCAACACCAAGGCGTCAATGAAGGTACATCCTTCATGTACTTAAGGACGGCATGGCTGAGTGTGATGGGATAGGTGGTACTCGATTACACTAGGCAGACTCACCCTATACATGTGCAAAGCTAGACTCACTCTCTACCCCTTTCTCTCTCTAACTCTCATTCTTCTCCCCATGGGAAGGGCTGTGGACACCTGAGTCTGATTTCCAGGCTCCAGCAGAGCCTTCACAGCTGGGGTTGGGCATCTATAGGTTTTAAAACTCCCTAGACAAATCTAATGAGCAGCCAAAAGTGACAACCAGTGCCCTAAGCAAAAAATAAAAAATAAAAACTTAAGTTATAAACCAAAGAGAGGCTGAATTTATGGCCCATAAAAGACTAAGAAAAGGGAATGTAGTAAAGTAAATATAAATTGAGGAAAGTTTGGTTACAGAAATTGCCCCCAATCTCTAATTCCTTCCCTCAGACAAATAAAGAAAATGATTTCCTCACAGCCTCACAACTCTGATTTAAAATAAAAAGAAAAATCCTACTTTGTAATGGTCAGTTTATTTAAACTAACATTTTCAGTCTATGTACATGGAGTTGTAATGGATGCTATATGAATCACAGGAGATATAAGATATATCCTACTCTTGAGAAAGTTACAAGCAGCATTACAAATATCTGGCTTCAGCCTTATGATCTTGTTGACATGACTTCAGCCTGTGCCATCCTTTGCAGCTGGTATTTTCTTCCCAGTGCCTTTTCAAATGGCAACCTTGTACAGAGTAGAAGCCATTAGTTTATATAAACCAAGAATATTATACAAGGGTGCTTAGGAAACAATAGTGATGATGATTAAAGTTGATTCTCAGAAACCTTCAGGAAATGCTATACACATGTTCATAGCTAAAATCAACTGAATATTATGAAATAGGAATAACCTTTGATGTCTTCCAACTGGTCTGTGAAGGACTGGCTCCCTGCTGCAGGCACTACTCTACCATGACCCCCTAAACACTTACCTGAAAATCCTGAGGTCATAACTGATCAAAACTTTAAGTGCTGTATTTTCTAAAGGCATTACCTTTCAACATGAGCATATTAAACACTCCAAATTTTCCAGATACAAAGCAGTTAAGGGATGGGAGCAGTTAGATGCCTAAGAGGCTCTCAGACTATTCTCTATATGAAACCTCCTCTTTTCTTTTCTTTTTTTTTTTTTTTTTTTTTTTGAGTCTGAGTCTCGCTCTGTCGCCCAGGCTGGAGTGCAGTGGCCGGATCTCAGCTCACTGCAAGATCCGCCTCCCGGGTTTACGCCGTTCTCCTGCCTCAGCCTCCCCAGTAGCTGGGACTACAGGCGCCCGCCACCTCGCCCGGCTAGTTTTTTTTTTTTTTTTTTTTTTTTTAGTAGAGACGGGGTTTCACCGGGTTAGCCAGGATGATCTCGATCTCCTGACCTCGTGATCCGCCCGTCTCGGCCTCCCAAAGTGCTGGGATTACAGGCTTGAGCCACCGCGCCCGGCCGAAACCTCCTCTTTTCCCCTTTACCAATAAATTATGTGCTAGCTCCAGCGTAGGTCTCTGAAAAAGACTTAGGATGAGCGCTGTATCATATTTACAGATGGAGGGGATGTCAATTCCAATCAAAGCTAACCAATGTAGGATACACAATATCAGACCACTACCTTATTAGCTTATATGTGTGTTTGTGTGTATATATATATTTATATTTATATGTAAAATACATATATATGTATTTTATTGAGTTCTCATTATATGCCAGCCATTATCTTGTTAACTGAGAAGTAAGTACAATTATAATCTCTGGTTTGCAGATTTGAGGAGTAGGTTTAAAGAGTCTCAGTGACTCACCTAAAGTCACACAGCTCAAAGATAGGGTAAGAAAGCAGAGGTGTCTGAGTCCAAGTCTCCTTATTAACCACTAACCCCCCTTCCTTCATACGCAACCTTTTTATTATGTGTCTGCTTGAACTATAACTACAAATGGAGGAACCGAAATTTAAAAGGCTAGTAGCTCTTTGGATAACCTAGAGTCATTGGTAGACCTTCCCAGGAAGGGTTGATTGCAATGCTCTGTTATGAAGCCATAGACTCTATGTATCCTCCTCACTGGATCACAGATTCACAGGTCATCAGCTTTATTTGGTCCAACTTGAATGAGCTTAATACCGGAATTCCTTCCACAAAAGCAAATGAATAAATAAACAGGAAACTCATAGCCATATGCCATGATCACACTAGGGACTAAATAAGAGAGGCTGGCTTCTGCATGAACTAACACTACAATGGGAAATCAATCGGCAGTGTGTAGATTCTGTTTTGGAGAATGAGTAGTTAAGAGTATAGTCAAATTTAAAAATGCAGTAAACTCCCCATTACTAACACACTAGACATTTCCAAAGAGAGGATATAGCTTTTTTTCCCCTTTCCCTACTGAAAATATCCCTTGTTTTAGAAATATGGATGTATTTGTTTCATTTAATTACAGAATTGTTCTAAATACAGAAGAAAAGAAGGCATGTCTTTCTATCATCATTTCCAGGAGTTACTGTGCTTGAAGTTTTCTCAAGGATCAAGTGTGCTTTAAAACAAATCAGTGTGTAGCTACTCTTACCCTCTGACAATGCCTCCCCTGTCTGTCACTTACAGCCAAACAGGAGCAAGCTTTAGAGTAGAACTGCCTTTTCTAGAGAAACACACATTTTGGAACATGAAGAAAACAGAAAAGGAAGACCCAGTGTGCATTTATTTTATCCTTTTCTGAATTGGTAATGAGTTGGGCTATGTCCTTCTGGTTGACAAGAGCAGGTGTGTTGAATGCAATATAGCTCCAGGACCTCATTTTTTAAAAAGACTTTGCCCTCACTCATGGTAATACAGTCTTTGCACTGGTTATTTACATTTTCCTTACTCACTTAGACATTAAAAATGCTGACAATATCTAGCTCAAATTCATAAGCCTATTAGGAATCTTAGTGTCTCCTTATACAGGAGATAATATGTAGTGATCAGACACTAGGGTTTTGGAATGAGACTGACTGGGTTTGAACCCGGTGTCTGCCACTTTTTACTTGTATGACTTAGATAATCATTTTTAAACTTCCAAGAATAATAATAGTACCTACCTTCTAGGGTTATTGAGAGGACCAAATGAAGCAATGAACACTGAACAATTGCACAGTGCCTGGCACACAATAATTACTCAATCCATGGTGCTGCCATCATTATTATTTTTTAATAATAATAACTGTGTTAGTCAAGATTCTTTAGAGGGACAAAACCAACATGAGATGATAGATAGATAGATAGATAGATAGATAGATAGATAGATAGATAGACAGACAGATAGATAGATGATAGATAGATAGATGTGGAAGGAGGTTTCATAGGGGAATTGGCTCATGCAATTATGGAGGTTGAGAAGTTCCACAGTAACTTGTTTACAAGCTGGAGAAACAAGGAAGCCAGTGATGTGACTCAGTCTGAGTCCAAAGGTCTGAGAACCAGGGAAGCTGATGATAGCATAGCCCTCGGTACAGGGTCAAAGGCCTGAGAATCTGGGCGGCTACTGGTGGAAGTCCTGGAGTTCAAAGTCTTGAATCCTGGAGTTCTGATGTGCAAGAAAAGGAGAAAAGGGGGGTCCCAGCTCCAGTTCTATCCAGGTCCTTAGCTTATTTCATTATTGAGCACAGCTCTTTCTTGCTCAACCCATTGATTCAAATGTCAGTCTCTTGGGAAACACCCTCATAGACCTACTCAAAAATGATGTGTTACCAGCTATCCAGGTATCCCTTAATCCAGCCAAGTTGACAGCTAAAATTAGCCATCACAGTAACACACATCTGAGTTATATTACCATTTATGAGTAGAAGGTGGTGGTTCACGTGGTAGGGGGAGGGTAAAAGTTAAACAATTAATAGTCAATAAACAGAAGAGCATCAGTTGCACCATGAACACTAGTGTTTTTTAGCACATGCAGAAAGTACCAAAACCTAGAGGAGGTTTTACAATATAATAACCTCGAAAGAACTGTATTAGTTCTCTAGGGCTGCTGTAACAAAGTACCATAAACTGGGTGGCTTAAACAACAAAATTCATTCTCTCACAGTTCTGGAGGCTAAAAATCTAAAATCAGCGTCGATAGAATTGGTTCTTTTTGACAAATGTGAGGGAGAGTCTGTCCTATGCCTTCTCCTAGCTTTTGGTGGTTGCTGACAATCTTTGGCATTCCGTGAGTTGTAGATGCATCACCCCAATCTCTGTCTTCATCTTCAAATTATGTTCTTCCTGTGTGCGTGTGTTTTTCTGTGTCCAAATTTCTCCTTTTTATAAGGTCACTAATCATGTTGGCTTGGGGCCCACTCTAATGATACCATTTTAACTTTATGATTTAAACCACCTCTGTAAAGCCCATATCTTTAAATAAGCCCATATTATGAGATATCAGGCATTAGGGTTCCAACCTTTTTTTGGGGGGGGTGTAGTGGGACACGATTAAACCATAACAAAAACAGAGGGCAAAGCTAAGAATTATATTTGAAATGTTTTGGGAAAGCATATGTTTTAATATGGGTTTTTTGGAATCACTCAAAAATGCAAAGGAAAATGCTTTAACTCTTAAGTATTACACTTGTGCTAAGATGGCATTATTACGGCAATAAGAACATGCGTCTCTTCCCAAACGTAAGTCTCAGTGAGGTTTTACATAGGTCCTTCCTAGAGAAACACGAAGCTAAGGAATTCCAATACCCTGGCCAGCCCAAATATCTATTAGATTGCCTCTTAACAAAACACCATTTGATTATTCATTCAACAAATATTAATCAAGCACTTTGTGCTTAACCCCATATCATACCTTACAAAGATATGGAGGAAATCTAAAATATGGTACATGCTGTACGGAGTGCTTTACCTGCTTGTGAGCATGTGAATTATGTTTCTTGTTTTCTATGCTTTAAGAGTTGATGAGGCATGGTTCTAAGGATCCACAATGTGTTCACTAAGGCTGATTTCCATGAACCCATGCATGCTATTAAGGAGAGACATAAGGTGTGATCTTGCTCTGTCACCAAGGGTGGCATCATAGCTAGATGTCAGGTGGAAATATGCCTGTCATATGCCATCTTTCATGTGAAACACAATTCAAATTTTCACCCAGTGCCATTCTAGGTTATAACCATTCTTTTGGATTAAGATTTGTCCAGTAAGTATGGGCAATAATTCCCAATTCAATAAGTATCAAACTAAATTCTCCACTAGATAAATGCTATGGAGAAATACACTGCAAAAGGCAGAGAACACAACTTCCCCACATGCAGAAGTGAAGCAAAGTTGTCTGTGCATGATGCTAGAGGGGACAGCAGCTTTGGGTGACAGGTGGCACGCCTCTCTGCCAAGAAGAAGGCGTTGCTCCTGGCAGGTTTTTTTTTTTTTTTTTTCCTGAGACATGTGACCTAAGTAGTGGCATTTCACAGCTGAGAAACCAGCTTGTGATATGCCTTTTGCTTCACTGAGAGGCGGACCACATGTCCACAGAGGCTGCAACTCTAGCTGCAAAACATTGCAATACGTTTGCCTGTATCCTTCTTAAAATCAAATATTTATGTTGCTCTGGAAATGTAAATGGACTGTATGATTAATGACATTTTTCTAGACAAAGAAGGTGGCTTCCTTGCAAAGGTGTCACTTTCTAACACAAATTCTACAAGGAGGAAAAAAGAACCAGAAAAATGAGTGGGCAGGAAATGTTAAAAATATTTATCAGTCTTTGGTAGAAATTTGCAAAAGAGGGTCTACTCTATTTTGACTAACATAGCAGATGGAAGACAAATTCGAACTCTGACATTCTCAGCACTCTGACATCTGGGTCCACTTTTCCAACCAGCTCCACAACTCCCCTGTAAGTACCTTCTGCTCCAGATGAATTAAACCACTCACCATTCTCTGCGTACATGTTAGCACCTTACTCAGATCCCTGATTTACATGATCTTATTGATGTGAGATTCTTTTTCCATATAGCCTTGCATTTACAACACTAGCTATCATGTAAGACCCAGTTTTAATGCCTCTTATTCCAAATACCTACCCAATATCCCCACTGGAAGTAATCTGTCCCTCCCTTGGACCTCACACCCTCTCACAATGATGTGGCAATAATCCTTTCTCTAGCCCTCTATCTGGACTAAAAACAATGGTAAGAACTGCAGGGTATCCATAAAATTTGGAAACATAAAAAATATTATTTTATTGTACTGTAATATAATATCTGGATAATTTTTTACAGATATTTGCTTATGTTACCAAACTTTATTGGCTTCTGCACACCTGGATTGACTTTTAATATCTGACGCCTGGTGCACTGTCTAATAATTAGTAGAACTGTATTTGTAACATAAATTGACTAACTTGTTGGCTTATTGATATGAATATGAGGGTTACCCTTCAAACCAACATACAAAGAGTAAGGGTGGAAGAAAATCAGACAGTAGGCAGAGCATGTGAAGAAATGAATGTCAATGATCAGGAGATCCTTGACTGTAGAGAGAAAAAGCTGGGCTACAATGATAGTCATGCATCATGCATCTTGTATTAATTAGCTGTGTGTAACCTAAAAATCTAAGTTTTCTTTTCGAATCAAGGACTTAGATACTCTCTTTTAACCTAAAATCTATCATTTTAAATAAATGCTGAATAATAGTGGTTGTTCATAACTTTCTGGTAAATGTAGAGGCTAGGAGGAATTATTAATAATAAAAATGAGAAAATGGTAATACAAGCTATAGTAGAATATAAGGCAGCTAATTGTATGTATATAAAAGTATACAGTTTCCAAAGCACTTCCACATCAGCTATCTGGGTCTCACAGGAAGTGTGTAAGAAAGGCAACACAGACTTTTTACAGATGAGAAGATAGATGGACTTAAAGCAGTTTCCTGGCTTGTCCAGGGTCATGGGGGTTGTCGTTAGAGGATGTGAGATCAAATGCGGGTCCTCCTACTCAGTACACCTCTCGCTGCCCATGGGTGCTAAAGTATAAAAGGAAGAGAGGGTACTAGATACCAGTAACCACATAAAGAGAGAGATTGAGAAAAATATAACATTTGTGAGTTTTAATTGCCAGTAAATGTAATGATTTTCCTTCAATGATTAAAAGGGGAAAGGGAAGAGTGATAATAAGTAGAGTTATCCACAAAACATGCAATTAATGTGATTTTTTTTTCTGTATTCCACTTTGATGGGAAACAAGCAAATCAAAAGAAAATAATCTATGACAAATTTAATAAAACAAAACTTCTAATGTTATTAGTTCTTGGAAGTTGAATAAATAATCCATTATCTTGTTTCATTTACATTTACATTTACATTTACAGTACTAGACACTAAGAATTGATGTGAAGCCCTGTAAGCTCTTAAATCATCAAACCCCTTGCTAAGGCAGAAAAGGCATTTGAAACAAAAGCCTTCCATACTTAATTCAATTGAACAAATGTGTACCAAGTGTCTATGGTGTCCAAATCCCTGCTGTAATTGCTGAAAAAATATCAGTAAATGAAACAAAACTAAGATCTTACTTTCCAGCAGTTTATATTCCACCAGGACAGACACTTTTGGTGGGCAAAGTATTCTAGTGGGAGAAGGCATTGATGTAACCAGAAATTTGATTAACTACAATTCAGTAATTATTCAGGTTAGCTAATGCATATTTTTAAAATCATTGAATGTAAGAAATGAATAGATAAATATCTTTACTATAATATTCTAAATTTGCACATTTTAAAATCCATTTTCTGCCTATGTGAGAATCATACCATGTTTCTCTTAAACATATATAAATGATTGTGCAGGAAATAATTCATAAATGTATGGGAAGGCATCTACAATGCACTGTCATAAGAAGTAAATTATGAGAAGGGGCTTCCAGAGGTTCTGTCCATATTGTGGTCCAGAAATTAGCAGCATCAATACCACCTGAGAGCCTATAAAGACAGACGCTCAGGCCCACCCTCAGATCTACTAAGTCAGAATCTGTAATTGAAGTTCCCCAGGTGATTTGTATGAACAATAAGGTTTGAGAAGACTCCTCGACTGCATTCCTCTGTACCTAGGAGAGCCTAAAATAATCTTGTAAAAGGGAGAATATAAGCACTTCAAAAAATTAATCACTCACTCAATATTTTTTTCATTTTTAAGAGGCAATTTCTTTTCAAGTAAGATTTTACTTTTAAAATGGTACATCAAAGATATTTCATACTAAACTTTCCTTTAGCATGTACTGACATAAACCAAAAAATGAATTTGCCTTTTCATGGTTTCAAATTTGGTGCTTCTAGCCAAAGAGTAATTTACCCCTCACATCTATCAACACATAGCACCTCCCCTTATTATTTGTGATTGAATCATCATCTTATTAACAGGTTTAAGAGACACACGGTGTCTTCCGTTTTCTCATCCTATATCAAGCTCGATTTCACAAGTTAAATCATGTTGCACTTAAGGCAAACAAGAATGAAATAGAAGACAGCATCATAGGTACTGAGCCTACTTAGAACATTCAACAAAACTGGCTGTCAGGCTACAAGTAATTATGGCCAGGGAAGCGCATGAGAACACCAGGAGAAGTTAGAAGACGGGGAAAAAAAAAAGCTTCCTCTCCATTTCTCACTGAGCAGTCACTTCACAAACAGAATTGCCTTTCCCAGATTTTATATATTTTTATTTTAAAGATGAGAAAAGGGGAAAACAGGAAAGGAGACTGTTATAAATCCACAGAGGCACCCATATCGAGGTCGAACACAGAAGAAAGAGAGAATGTTTCAGCCATACATATGCTCTCTCAAAAAGAGACAAAACACCCAAACATAGCCTCATGGCAGGCCCTAGAATGCACTAAGAAAGAGATGGCAGGAATGGGTGAGCATCTGAGCCAAGAAAGGAATTTCAAACAATCTGAAAAAGCATGATTCTCCTCTGTTATGTGATCAACACTCAAGAATTCTTCTGTACACACTAGATTTTCTCATCTTTAGCATATTAAACTATGAATGTAAGATACCTCCCATTTCCACTATTAAAAAAACACTTTCCACTTGTCATTACCATTGGCTTCATAGCATACAGAAATTCCGGTTGAGATATATACCTATGAGGAGGTCACTTCCCTTTATATGTATATTAATAAACTGACTCTTTCCAAAAATAGAGTTGAGATATTTTACAATTATAAAAAAGTATAAATTAATGCTATTGAAGTAAGGTGGAAGAAGCTAGTATCTATGCACATAAGCTAGAATATGTTGTGTGATTGAGCATTAATTTTAGTTTTGAGCTTCCTGGTAGGCAAGAGATAAATAGAAAACGCAATGTTCTCATTACCAATTAAGATGAAACATGTTAGCTCTTTAAGAGAAACAAATAGTATCATTATATTTAAATCTAAAAATATTATGTTTCTGATGGACTTATACAAGTTGCATTAAGCAGCATAAGCAATATCTTCAACAAAAAATAGATGAAAGTGATAAAACATTGTTAAAATTTTTAATTCCTGTTCTGACCTTTAAGAAAGGAAAAAGTAAAATATTAGCATGTAACTCAGAAAAGGCAATTCTTCAGGAAAAGTAAACAAAGTCAGGTATGTAATATTCTGGAAACCGAATTTTTTTTTAGACAAGGTCTCACTGTTGGCCTGGCTGAAACACAATGGAATGCATCACTGCTCACTGTAACCTCAAGCTCTTGGGCTCAAGTAATCCTCTTTCCTCAGCCTCCACCTACAGGTTCCTCCTATAGGTTCATGCCACCATTCCCAGTTATTTCTTTATTTTTCTTTTAGAGATAGGGTCTTGCTGTATTGCCCAGGCTGGCCTCAAACTCCTGGCCTCAAGCCTCCCACCTTAGTTTCCCAAAGTGCTGCTCTTATATGCATGAGCGACTGTGTGTGGCCCCTGGAAACCTACTTTCATACAGAAAGGTTGGCAATGATCTCTCAGATGACACTGTTAAATATAAGTTCTCTCATCTGGCCCTTTGACAGTATCTGGATAAAGGATAATTCTTGGCTCTGATCTCTGATGGGCACCTGGTAGCCTATGTAGTAAATTAAAGAAAGATTCTGGTGTTTTGGACATTGGGCCAGTAGGTGGCCAAGTTAATGAACTGCTATGAAAGCTGAGACTTGTTGCTTATATCTGGGGGCTGTACAATAGTGAAGAGAATATCAAAACAGTATGAACTAACACTACTGGGAATATGTGGTTTCTGATCTCAGTTGGTGCCTCTAAAAATATGCTCTATTTGTATTTGACCTGTTTCTTCTCTCTTTCCATTTTCCTCATTGAATAATTCAGAAAATAAAGGCTACCAAATGTTGTTTTCAAATATTCTCTTCTCCTCTTTCCCAAACTTCACTACATCACCACATAGAGGAAAGGCTTCTGTTCAAGGCTAGCCCTGCCACAGCTTTGTCATGGCTCCTCAGCAACCTTGTTTGATGAATTATCTTCAAACTTTCCTTTTCGACTCACTCTTTTCCATCGGTCTTTAAAACTGCTTAATTGTTCCCCTCCTAAAGAATTATTTTACTTAGAAGTACATCTCTCTCTAGCTATCATTGTATTTCTCATTTTCCTTTCTCAGGAATGAGGAAAATGAGCCTCCACTTTCTCCTGGCTTCTGCCCTTCCAATTGATTTATAAATTGACACACTACTGAAAAGACAGACCTAGGAGGAAGTGGAGGCTACTTGCTAGGGTCTGAACGTCCCCAAAATCCATGTGTTNAAAGAATTATTTTACTTAGAAGTACATCTCTCTCTAGCTATCATTGTATTTCTCATTTTCCTTTCTCAGGAATGAGGAAAATGAGCCTCCACTTTCTCCTGGCTTCTGCCCTTCCAATTGATTTATAAATTGACACACTACTGAAAAGACAGACCTAGGAGGAAGTGGAGGCTACTTGCTAGGGTCTGAACGTCCCCCAAAATCCATGTGTTGAAATTTAATCCCCATTGTGGTGGTATTAAGAGATGGAAATTTAATCCCCATTGTGGTGGTATTAAGAGATGGAAATTTAATCCCCATTGTGGTGGTATTAAGAGATGGAGACTTTTGAATTCGATGGAGTCATTGAGAGCCCTGCACTCAAAAATGGATTAGTGCCTTATAAAACAACTGGAGAGAACTAACTTAAGCCCCTTTTGCACTTTTGTTCCTTCCACCATGAGGACACAGAGTTCATCTCCTCTGGAGGATGCAGAAACAAGACACCATCTTGGAAGCAGACAGCAACCCTCACCAGACACCAAACTTTCTGGTCCCTTGATCTTGGACTTGCCAGTTTCTCCAGTACTGTGAGAGAATAAATTTCTATTATTTATAAGCTACTCAGTCATCACCAAAATGGTGGAGTAGAAGATATCTGGCTTCAATCTTCCTCACAGAAAACCAAAAACAACTATCTAGCGCCAAGATTATCATCATCAATAACCCAGAATTCAAAGCTGAGGCTGTGAAGATCCTTGAAGACACAGAGAAGTGAAAAAATGTGAGCAGAAGAGAAAGGAGATACCAAGTCAGAGAGACAGTTCACCAGCACCACATTGTAGGAGGCACATTCATGAGTCTTCTGGGCATAAACTCCTAGCCAGCCTCCCAAACAGCTGGGAAATCCTCTTTGAAACCCCTCTCCCCAGTCCAGAATGGGCAGTGCTTCCAACTTGTGTGAGAGCTGTGGGAAACCTGGGCCTAGGGCACCATCTAGTGCCAAAATAAAGGCAGCTGTCTAGGGCTAAGGGGACTCAACAGGCAACCAGCATAGAACCTGTAAACACACATCACTAGACCGACCACATCAATACAGGCAATGAAGACTGGGATAAATAACTAGTCTTTCAATGAGAAGACATAGATATACATTCATAAAAAACACTAGCAAATAGGGAGCCGTAACCTTCCCAAACGGATAAAGCAAGGAGCCAGTGGCTGACTCCAATGAGATGGCAATATATGAGTTCTCAGGTCAACAATCCAAAATAAGAATTCTAAAGAAACTCAGTGAACTCCAAGATAACACATAAAAGCAATTTATAAATTTATCAGAGAAATTTAACAAAGAGATTGAAATAATTTTTTAAAAGTTAAACAGAAATTTTGGAACTGAGAAATACCTTCAGTTGAATCAAAAAAAAATGCATCAGAGGGTTAAAACAGCAGAATTGATAAAGCAGAGGAAAGAATTAATGAGCTTGAAAACAAGTTATTTGAAAATACGTTCAGAGGAGAAAAAAGAAAAAAAATTAAAAGGAATAAAGAATGCCTCTGAAATCCAGAAAACAGCCTCAAAAAGGGAACTCTAAGAGTCATTGGCCTTCAAGGAAGAGTTAAGAAAGAATAAGTGGTAGAAAGATCACATGAATAAATAATACAAGAAAACTTTCCAACCCTAGAGAAAATATACATATCTAGGTACAAGAAGGGTAGAGAACACCACACAAATTTCACCCAAATAAGACTACCCCAAGGCATATAATAATGAAACTTTCAAAAGCTGACAACCCCAAAAGGAGCAAGAGAAAGAAAACCAACATATATGTGCTCCAATTTGTCTGACAACAGACTTCTTAGTGAAAACCACAGGCCAGGAGGGAGCAGGATGGCAAAGCACTGAAGAAAAGAAATTGTCAACTGAGAATACTGTACCCAGCAAAGCTAACTTTCAAACATAAAAAAGAGATCAGTACTTTCCCAGACAAACAAAACCTGAGGGAATTTATCACCACCAGACCTTTCTTAGAAGAAATGCTAAAGGTAATTCTTCAATCTGAAAGAAAAGGACACTAACATGCAATAAGAACGTCAGCTGAAGGCATAAAATTCACAGGTAAAAGTAAGTATAAAAATTCAGAACACTCTAATACTGTTGTTGTGGCATATAAATTACAGAGTCTCATGTATCACTACTAGTACAGAACACTGTTTCTATAGTTGCTTCCTCTTTGCAACTGTCTCCTCCCTTGGCTTTCATTACATGAAGTTCTTCCTCTTTCTTTTTCTACTTTTTAAACTGTCCTTCTTTTCCCTTTTCTGTAGACTTTTTCTCATTTTCACATGCCTCTAAGTACTGCCCTTGACCATCTCTTTGTGTTTTATATCTTACCCCCTTGGCAATCCCATCTACTTTCATGGTTTTAACCACAGATATTTGCTGACAAGTTTCAAATATAACTCTTTTTCCAGATCGTTGGCCTATGGGATCCTTTGACTTTATTGTCCAATGGATACCACAAACTCAGAGTCTAAAACTAATTCTTTCCCAGTCTGCAATACCTCTTTATTCCTTATTTATTCCTACAAAATAGAAACCTGGGGCTTATTCTAGATTTCTCTTTGTCCTTGATTCTCATAACCAATCATTCACTAAACCCTAACCTCGCTGCTACATAGAAAATCAAATTCATTCTCTCCTTTCCTTTCCCATTGACACTTTCTTTAGTAAAACTCTAATCATCTCTTGACTAAATTAATTAATTGAAATGGCCTTTCCTTCTCCACTTCCCTCTACCATCGATGGCCTTCAGATTTGTTTACTAATTTCCAATTTGACTCCTTTTCTTAATTTGTCTTCTCCAAAGCTTTCTAGGTACCCTTTCCAAAATATAATCTGATCTTGATTTCTTCCTGCATAAAATTCTTCACTGACCCACCATGTTTGCAAAAGAGTCAAAATTTCTTGACTTGATAAGTATGTCCCATCATGACCTAGGCTCTTTCTCTCTTCAGTTTGATCCTTCCCCACTCATTTTCCCAGGACATATACTTTAGAATTAATGATATTCTTAGAGGTCCCTGAACATACTTCGCTTCCTATGTCAGTGCTTTTACTGATATTTACTCCTTTGTTTCCTCACATATAGTGAACTTCAAATGTCACCTTTTCTGGGGAGCGTCTATGAGCTTTCCCTCACTTCTTCCCTGGACCAGAGGGAGCTAATCACTGTTCTCTCTGTTGTCTCGCTACCTCATGCCTACTCCTATGGCTGCACTTAGCAAACTGAATAGTAATTATTATGTGGTGAACTTCTTAAATGAAAGACTATAATTCCACTATCTCTACTCCTCAATGATTATAGCATTGGTCAAACCAAAGAATGTGCTCACAAAACATAGATTGAGATAGGAATCTAGACATGACTTCTTCTCTGCCAATAGGGTAGTACCTGTTAACCAAAACCTGAAAATAACAAATTGTATATTTATTTATCAAAAACAGTGATATTGAATTTCTTTATTATAAGCTGTTTCCACTATTTTTATCCTCATATAACCTTTTAAAATCTTTCATAAAGTTTTTTTCTCTTGAACATACTATCAGCAATTTGCTTATTCATTTTTTTGTTCTACCTTTTATAACAGACAAATTATAAAATGTGTTATAGCACCACAGACAACAGAGGAAACTGCCCCTGATTATTTAACAATAGCTGTGGAATACACTGTCCAATCAAAAGATTTACACTGAGGGCCACATGCTGTGAGTACAATTGTTATTAAGGGAGAGAATGAGAAGTTGAATATGTGTGACTCATGTTAGTAAATCAGCATTTTCCCTCTTTATTTTCACACCTCCATCCCAGAACTTCCCTGTATTTACTTCACACAGGCTCATCTAAGCTAAGGGCATCTTCCTAATTAAGGTTAGAATAGCATGACAACAATAATGACATCTTACATCTATTACATCTGCCTAGCCCTAGATGGAGCACTGTCACATCTTATCTGCCTAATAAACTCAGGGGACTGTTTTCTGTATATTTCACACTGATGACTTTCTGAGCATACCTAATTTTATGAATTCCTTGGGTCAATCCTATTCCAGACCTCTGGATTTCAACTCTAGCTACTCTTCTCTAATTTTCTCAAACTTATCCACTCCATACCACTTCTAATCACTTGTCATAGAGATGGTGTCACAGAGATGTCTGACTATGTGTCATCACCCACTGTTAACCACAACCCTCACAGAGAAGGCATCCTTTCTTCTTTCTTCTTAACAAGGTGTTTCATTCTGGTCTTATTTTACATTTCTGCACTGAAGGAGCTGGAGAAAAAAGATAGCTAATTTATAATCTCCTGAAATAGAGCTTCATGTGGAGTAGTCACTCTGCATTGAAAGTTTATTTTCTCTGTGAAAGGAGCTTTATTACAAGATGATAACAAGCACAAATATGGAGGTAGAGTTGCTCAGATGCAGAAGGGGAATCAGATCAGCTGAGAAAATGGCTTCATTCAGAAAGAAAGAAAGAAAGAAAGAAAGAAAGAAAGAAAGAAAGAAAGAGGAAGGAAGGAAGGAAGGAAGGAAGGAAGGAAGGAAGGAAGGAAGGAAGGAAGGAAGGAAGGAAGGAAGGAAAACTTTGTGTTCAGAAAGTATCTAAAACAAAGCTAAATTTGTCCTAGCTTTGCTACTGATGAATTTTATGATCTTGAGCAAGTCATTTTGTTTTATTTTTCTGTGCTTTTTATTCTCATTTGTAACAAGAACGTTTCCTAAAATCTATGGTAGATGCTGCACCTTTATCTTAACCATGAATTTCATTTTAATCTTATGTTACTAGGTTTAGGGTCGAAAATCTGTATTCAATTAATTGGCTTCTTGGACTTGCTTAATATTCATCAGCTGAGAATAAGTCATCTCTTTGGTGGCAGTTTAAGAAAAACAATTGAAATGTATTTATGGGTATCATCTTCTTGTTCTTTAAAATGCTGCTGTGAAGAATATGACATGGTAGTGATTATAATTCCCATTTTACAAATGAAACTGAGATGTGCATGCATACAGTATTTCCCATATATTTTGTGCATTTTTCAAAACAGTAATTAAACATTTTCTTTATAACCCATGAGCCTATAACTGTCTATATATTTCTATGTCTCTTCCAACAAATATGGGACCCTTGAAGAAAATAATAATAATAGTAGTAATAATAGTTATTCTTTTGATTTTTATTATTTTATGTGTTAATAAGCACCAAGAAAAATATGTGATGCGTAATAGACACATTTGTTTATTTATAAATGTCTTTATTAGAAAGCAAATACGTTACTAGCTAATCAAATAATTTCCGCCTCCCAAAATCCTGTGCTTCAACTACCAATTAAGGCTTTTACCTGGATATTTAGATAATTGCCTTGAATCTTCAATTTGTTGGCTATGAAATGAATGAAATTGATAATCCTAAAATTGATAAATGGGGATTTCTGAGAACCAATTCTCTTCATAAAAACATTAGTGTTCTATTTGGTACTACAATGCTTTAAGTTTTAGAGAGTAAAGCTTTCTGCAATACCAAAGGTAATTAAAATTATAATTTCTCATGTAAGTTAAGATTTTAAATGTTGTAGAGATTCATAGAAAACAATTAAACAGGAAAAAGAAGCAAATATTTCTATATAAATTTAGAATCTAATGATAACTCTCTGTTGCATAAGACAGTGACATTTTGACAAGGCTTTATGCCTTGTCTTGACTCTGGTTTTCAACTACAGCTTCTCTGAAAATTGACAACCTTCTCCTACTGACATGCTGCTTCCAACATATATCAGAACAGCATGTGCCATGAGTTTTTTTAGCGGTTGTAGGTGTTCACCAAACTATTCTTTTCTGGATGTGGTTCCCTAGCTCTCTGTGTACTTACAAAAAAGTCGCTGAAAACACGACTTTTAGTAAGTCTGTTTATGAACCCATCACTCCAGTCACTGCCCAGTTATTGAAAATCCACAAAGGAGTTATTGTACATTAGCTCCCTATATCATAAGGGCAAAAATTTTAATACTCGGAGACGGATGGCTACTGCCAAGCCACAAGGTAGAAACATAAAATGGAAGCTGCCACCACCACCTATCCTATGAAGGACAGCTTCTTACAAAATTTGCAGCAAGATAAATGTAGTTGTAGGGTGATTTTGTGGCAAAGGAATTACAAAGAGTTCAAGCTTACTCAGAATGATGAAAGTGTCATTTTTTTCATTTTTGGACTTCACTCTAATTCTATGCACATAATAGCTGTTTGCTAAATACTGATTAGTGACTTTAAAATGAGTTTAATAAATCCATCCAAGATATAAAAGAAAAAATAAAGACAAAATTTTAAACATGGCAATTTGTGGCCATTTTGAGTAGTAATAAATGGCCTTATATTTTTGTAATAGGCTCCAAGATTACCACCATATCCTAGCACAAGGTAACAATTTATGTTCATGATAACTTGGTATATTCAAGGGAAGTGTCCATTATAATGAGCACTGTCTTTAAAAGAAGTTAGGGAACTTTATAGTAGTGTTTGCAAAGATCACCTCATAAAATGTTTTAAATGTAAATGTTGGTGTTTAAAGAGACCAACTCTCAAGTATAAAGTAGACAGCTAGAGAATCAAGGTTATGGGTAAACAAGGTTTTACTTGGATATGAACACTTTTTTTTTAATTACAAATAAAGTATCTCATAACAATATCTGGCTTTTCTTTTGTCCACTCACCCACTCTTGCCAATAATATATGTTCTCTTGGCCAAAGTTCACATGCCTAACTTTGCTTGGATGTATCTTTCTTGAAACCAAAAGTCTTTGTCACACACTTCAAGATTCTCCATTACTCATCCTTCATGTCTATAAAGACTGATGTAATCACAGAATATTAGGACCTACTTCTGTCTTTATTATTAGTTCCTAGCCCAGACTATTTCCTCCAGATAAGCAAATCTGCTTTTTTTCCACACCATGAGAGCACTTTCAATACTGCTTCTTTTACAAATGCTGTATTTCCAAACAAAACTCTAACCAAAATTGCCTTTTTTCTAGGTTTTCTCTATATAATTGCACCACCATTACATTCTTTCAGTTCCCTACAATTGAATAAACTCATGTTTATAAATGTCTATACTGTGATTGCTTTTACTTACTTTACATGTATTTAAACTGCACTCCCCTCAAAGTAAAAACTACTTAGTAACTGAAATTAAGTCTTCAAAATTGTTATTTAAAGTTTTTATGCGGTAAATCTTTACTTAAAGTCATCTGTTGTGATGATTTTTCATTTAAAGGACATATAGCCATTTATACATTTGCAAGGTAGTATAGTATGAGGAGGAAAAGGACTGTACAGGAGGAATTCATAATAGACTGAGTGAACACCAGAATTAGCCAGGTAGTTTGCTCATGAAAGAGCTTGAGACTTTACTTTTGACCCTTATCTTCTTTAGGTTTTAATGTATACAATTAAATTCTGGAGACACAAAGCTGGAATACTAAGATAAATTAAATAATCAAAATCCCAGAACTTACTGATGTTAGAAAGGCAGATTGAAGCTAATAATTTTACATTTAAAGGGAAAAAATTCAAGTCCTCCTCTTGAATCTAATGGTAACAGTAATAAATTAATAACTGTTCAAGCATAAAAGGAAGGAGATATGGCTTAATAGCAGCACTTTTGAAAAGACCTTGGGATGTTAATTGATGTAAGATCTACTCTACTCAGCTATAATGGTAAGTGAAGTAAAAAATGAAATGCGTGAGTGAAGGAACTGGAGAGGTATACTGTAAAAGAGAGATTATTCATTGATGATAAATGTCACATGGAAAAGAAGCTTGAGTGTTTTGGATGACTGCTAGTCTTCAATGAAGGATTGGTGGAAACTTCAAGAAACCTGTTTTAGGTCATTATGTAGAAGAACTGACTAAAAGTCAGGTGAAATTCTGTTCTCAATTTAACTCCTGTATACTCCTTCTCTAATAAGAAACCCTAATCACAATTAGAAAGCTTTGAACGTGGGCAAGCATGTAATGTGATGTTCTAAGCATCTTTCATTAGTTGGTCTGAATAACCTTTCAAGACACTCCTATTTCTTACTATATGATCAAAAGAGCAACGTATTAAGATAATTTCCTTTGAAGTAGGTTGCTTCAATCAAGACAAGAAAGATATAGAGAAAGTTGCTGTTACATAGGAAATATGATATTTAGTAGATATGAAATTATTAAAGGTAATTGCATTAACCAAAGTATGTATTTATGACTTAGGAGGACTTTTTTCTGATGTCATTAGACTTTTTAATTGTTTTATATCAACTAAAAAAGTACTTCAAAAGGAAAAAAGCAGATCTTGGAAAGAAGCTCAAAAAGGACAATTTTATATAAAATGTAAGCAAATGTAAAAAAATGTTGCACCAACATGAAAATCTAACTGGAAAGAAAAGTTTACCTTAAAGTGGATATTTTAATAAGGGAAGCAGCATCACTAAATTCATTATTATATCAATACTTATCTAAGTATCTGAGACAAAATACTAGAAGTAAGGCTTAAGATAAATAAATAAATAGATAGATAAATAAATAAATGAATGTAACGAATGAAAATTTATCCACTCAAAAAAAAATCTTATAGCTACAAACTCAAAGAACATTTTATTGGACTTATTCAATGCTTTGAATTTTATTAACTACAGTTATTTTAAGTACTGTTTTCAAAATCGTTTGAAATGATAAATTTGTTTTTTGATAGGGAATCTGCATTTTATCAGAAGAACAAAATACAGTGTACTTGGCTGAGATATTCTTATCAGTGGTAGGCTATTTCTGTATTATATACTTAGTATATTTAAAGACTCACATTCCAGGTGGGCAGCTTGCTCCAAAGCACATTCAAATTGTATTTGTGGATAAGGCTCCATTACTCCAATATCCTGCTTCCCCCTTGACAGACCCATCTTAACATTTCCCTCCAGAGCCAATCATGAACAATTTCTGGAGAGTCTATTGCATTGCAGGTAACTTTATGTGTACTGATTTTCTTTTATTTTATGTAAGTTGATAATTGTCATGTTTCAAGTGTGGTACAAATAATACAATAAAAGATTGAAAAGAATGTAAAAGAATATAAAAACTAAACTGTAATTGGTTAAAATACAAAACAAAAGAGAAAATATCTCCAAGTTTAGCTTAAATGTAAAATGCAGTAATATAAAATCAACTGTGCCATTCAAAAACAATATGATTTCAAGGTAATCTCACAATTAACTACAGAAATGAAGGTACACTAGTCCAGTCAGTGCTTTTGGTATTAACTATACTTGGTTAACTTCTAATATAAGAAACAATGATAATGAATTGACTAGGGAATGGCTGATTTGGAAAGGAGAGATAAAGGTCATGGGAGGCCCTAGAATTTCTAAGTCCTACGTTGCCAATATCCAGACAAACTGGTTTCCTTGCTGAATAGTGCTCAGATGACAGAGACAACCCTGATATGTGGTCTTCACTGCTATTTGACAGGGAACTGTCATCAGTAGGCAACCCCATCAGTCTGAAAGCAGGAAAATTACTAAATGATCCAAGAAAGTGCCTGTAGGCCAGTACACTGTGGGGCCCTGAGAAGCAGGAGGGCAAAGCCTCAGGAAAAATGAATCTTCAGCGGGAGCTTACACAAAATTCCTTTCCAGATAGAAGGAAATAAATGCATTTTAGTTTTTACAGATGTTACATTTAATAATGGCAAAGTGAATGATGTAATTGTTTGGTAATAAAATAAACACCACATATTGCTATGATGCTGTTCTGTGAACACAATGTAGTCTGGAATCAATTACTAGAATGGTACAGAGACATTGTCTTTGCCATACCACACCAATCAGAAGGCAGAAAGGAAAGATAGTAATCCAAACTAACACATGGGCAAAATTGTAATATTAGTCCTTTCTCAGCAAAATTAGTGAAAACAAGTTCAATTAATTTTCCAAAAACATAATTCTACTTCTCAGAAAGCAATCCACTATTAGCCACCTCTCACCAAATAAAATAATCTTATAATAAAATTATGGAAAATGAAAATACTATTTAAAAATGATGAAATATTACTTCTTCCTGAAGAAATAATTTATACTTCTAATATCAATAATCAATTATCTAGCTCAATGGGGGAAATATTATTAAATATTTAAATAAATCACATTCAATCTAGATTTTGCCATTCTCTTTGCCATCATCTTTGGAACCTTCCAATGATGATATTTAACACATTTTAACTTGCTCTTTCAGGATGTTTCATGTAAGCAAGCACTAAAGGAAACTATGCTAAACATTAACATGTAGTAAAGTTAAATATTACAATATAAGGAATTAACATCTGAACCTAAGCTTGTGTCTTTAAAAGTAATGAATTTTGTTCAAAAGAAGTATGCAGTTCATGATTAAAATCAAGCTTCAGAAGCATAAGTCTGTTGTTATAAAGTTATATCACAGCAGATAGATTTTTTCCAAAGCAAAATCTGAAAATATAATGTGTAATTCTGCATCATTTACATTTGTTCTGAAAATTCTGTTCCCTTTATAAAGTATATGTTTTCATTAATGATAACCATATTATCACTTCACTATGGATGCTGCCAATTTCTATAATCAAACCTCACACCAGTTACTGAATATTGTGGAAACATTAAAAGAATGTGGAGCTACATCTATGGCTTCTTGAAAATCATTTGACTTGAAGAAATACGAATGCAGAAATACCAGCAAGATTGTCTTCTTATGCCAGCTTATACATGTGAATTGTCCTAGATGTTAATTTATAACCAGGGCCTCAGTTTTTTCATAAACCTACTGGGGGAATTAAGAGTAGCTGAGCTCAGAAATCCTCTTTTATTAAGCTGAAGAGAGTGTAGAAAATCTTCATATACAAAAATTTTTGAATATTCACATCCATAAGTTTCTGGAAAAATCAAAGCTTTTAATCTTAGGTTAATCTATTGCATTTTAGAAAGACATTATAAACCTAATATCTGCTATCCATTCATTAGTATTTTATAACTGATCTAACTTTAATTCTAATATGTAAGTTCATTGTGTTAGAAGAAAAAGACTAGAAACAAAAGCTCAAATCCAACTGGTCACCAGTGTTATTTCTCATAAAACAGGATAATTCTTGGGGGAGTGAGGGAATCTGGACAATTTTAGCCTATCAAGTAAGAAGAAAATACATG
Organism: Rhinopithecus bieti; assembly: GCF_001698545.2. Classification (NCBI taxonomy): domain Eukaryota; kingdom Metazoa; phylum Chordata; class Mammalia; order Primates; family Cercopithecidae; genus Rhinopithecus; species Rhinopithecus bieti. The sequence goes on along the minus strand of NW_016809144.1, from coordinate 362,965 downwards.
ACTTAAATTACTTACTTTTTCTTTGTAACTAAGGTACTCCAGAAGTAAAAATATGTTTCTGATATACTGAGGGAGATGACTGCATTAATCCTATATTCACAGGAAAGTTTTCCATATGTAAGAAGGGGTACAAGAGGACAAAACACCTTCAACTGTTCAAGAAAGATAAAGCCTTGAAGTCCAATTTGTGGAACAGTAACTTCTTTTTGCCAGTCACTCACACTGAATTAACTCCTTACACCTGGAAAGTCATAGCCGGTCACTGAAGGGCAATATAACACCTTGGACAAATAAGCCTTCCAAACACAAACTCAATATACGAAGGCAAACAAGTATCCAAATCAAATCTACTGCTGGACACTTTGCATGGAAAGTTTGATACCATTTCAGCTCCTACTATCCTCAGATATTCTATGGGGTACAATTTTCCTAAACTATAATTGTAAGGAAATGGGTGGGCAGAATGGTAAACTCCTTTCTCCACAGTGCTAGAAATAAACAGGAACAATACTATGATCCCAGGAACACATAGTGCAATGCCCTGGCTTTCTCAGTACCCTTCTTTCCCAAATATAATGCCTACCTTCGGTGTGGACTGCAGAGACATAGGTCCAATTGTAACGTTTGACTATGTCAAGCATGGCCCTTGCCTGCAAAGTGTCAGAAGGGACAACCCTCAGGAAGTATTTGTACAAAGTTTTGTCACTCAGGTCGATGCTTGTGGCTGAATAAGCGATCTGCGGGATGTCGAAGAGCTGGAGCAGGTTCTGCACTTGAATGGCTACAGAGCTGGAGCCGGGACCGATCACTCCCGCAATGGGCTTCTTAGTCCTGCCAGGGGGGAGGGACTGGCCATCAGGCAGGCACCGGTTGAGCCCATCCTTCTCATCTCGAATGGAAATCAGAGAGTCCCTAATGAACTCAATGCTCTGTTCCAGAGCCACGGAAGAGTGCCAGCAGGAGTCCCGGATCTCACTGCCCAGGGTGATGTTGGGCAGAAGGACTGGGTCCGCGTTGATCTTATCCAACGTGTGGAACATGGCCTCCACCCTCTGGATACCATACTGCTCCCTGATCTCCCCACACTTCCTCTCGGGCACTTTCTCGGCCGGAGGTTGGTGATGGACTGAGAAGAGGGCTCCAATGATGACATCTCCGTCCATTCTGGCCACCGAGCGCTGAGACGACGCTCCCGCCAGCAACACCTTCCTGCCGGGGCTTCTGGGGAGAAGGGACACTTCCAAAAATATCGCTGGGAGAAAAACCAAGAGGAACCCGACCATGGTGGTGAGGACGCGGTCCACAGCCTGCCAGCCGCGTTCCCACGCTGGTCCCGCTGCAGGCTCCCAGCGCTCACCCCCGAGATGCCCAGCACCGCCTCTCCCAGAGTGGTGCCCCTCGCCAACAATGGTCGTCCAAGGCCTTTGCCTCCTCCACCACCGCCTCCTTCCCCTTCGTCCCCTCCTCTGGGTCCTCCACGACCGCCTCTACAAGCTGGAGGCGTTCGTAGGGAAATTCGAATCCCCGTTCTTCACCGGTGCATCAAGGTAAATTGATCAAGAGTACAGTAGAAATCGTGTTGGCAGCGGTGAGCTGGATGCTGCTGACAAAAGACAGAGAAAAATCACGGCCTTGTCATCAGAGGACCTGTGTTAAAACTCTGGGGTCCGTGATGTTAACAGTTGCCTTGCCCGTTTCATTTCGGCACATCCTGATATCGGCTGCAGGAACAGCTTGGAAAGCAGCTGTGGTCACTGAGGAAGGCGGGGTGTCCTATCCCCTCAGTCCTCACGGGTCCGGGCGGTGCAGAGCCCCGCCAACTCGCCCGCTCCTCCAGCCGTAAGTCTTTTCCTGGTCCCCTAATACCTATCATGCCTTCTTACTTGGAGGGCGGTGGGGAAGGTGAGCAGAGAGGAGGGGAGGAGCTAGGTCCTTCAACCCAAGAGAACTTTCCGGATTGGAAAAGATCAACTTTTTTTCCAGAAGAAAATTTGGAAACTGATTGTAAAGGTGGAAGTGCGACTTTAAAATAAACGTAAATAAGGGATGCACCTTTTACTTTAATTTTGAGGGGTTCAAGATATCCTGACATACAATCAACTGTAAATTTAAATTTGCCAGCTTGAAGAAAATCCATATTAGTTACTAAGGCAACGCCTGGTAAAGTCTCGGTATGGAGGAGTTTGGTATGTTTCCCCCCTAAGAACTCAGGCTTGCTGTGTATGTTCAAGAAGAAGGGGTGCAGATAAGGTAACTTGTTTCCCGCGGTGGGTGGACGGGTTAGAGGGGGTCCTGCGCTCTCCTAAATCGGGAGCTTTGGGGTTTGCATAGTTGCTAGAAAGGGAACGGAGGGGAGCTTTCGGGTTGCTCTCGCCGCAGCAGCCTGAAACATGCCCCCTTCAGGACCCTGGACAGTGCTTGGTCCAGCCAGCTATTCCCTGGCAGGGCCTGCAAGGGACGCTTTGACCAGTGAGTTGCAATTCCCTGACCCGCTTTGCTCTTTCAACCTCCCTCCTCTGCGTTCTTTACCCATACACACACACACACACACACACACACACACTTCCCTCCACTCGAGTCCCTACCGCCCCTCCGCCCTCATTCTCGTCACCTTACCGCTTCTGCAGGTATATATATCCAAACCCACCCGCTTGAGGACAGAGGCGCCAAATCTCAGCCGCCTGCGGGGCTGAAGTTGGCTCCCCCTCCCGTTCCTCCCCTGCTCCCTTTCTCAAGGTGAGAGTCAACGAAAAGGTGGCTATGGGAGCGGGTGAGGGGAGCACAGGAGGTGAGGCAGAAAAAGGAGAAAGACAACCCAGGCACCCATGGGTCCCGACCCTTCCTGAGGATACAGGACGAAAAGAAATACATAAGCGAGATTGCGCCTGGGACCCGGAGGGAAATCTGATAGACTGGGACTTTGTCTGCCGTTGTGGGTTGGTTTCACCCGAAGAAGTGTCCGGTCACCTGAGTCTGGAGGACATGGACTTGAGACGTACCTGAGTACCTGAGTCGGGGTAGACAGTGCTATGGTCCCGGGGCCAGAGAACCGTGGCCACGCTCGGCTTGCAGACGCCTCAGCTCTAATCCAGACGGTGCAAAGATGCGATCTGGGCTGTACACTAGTGCCCTCTTTCTTCAGCACTATTTTACCGCAAGGGAAAAGAGGGGAGGGAAAAAAAAAAAAAAAAAAAAAAAAAAAAAAAAAAAAAAAAAAAACAGGTCACCCAAGGCTTGTCTATTATCTCATGCATAAAAATCAGTCGTTTGATAGAGGGAGGAGGGGAGACAAGCTAGGGGAAAGTGGGGAATATTAATTCCTTTACTATATGAGGGGTCACATAGAAGCTGCCAGATATGTGAACAGTCAGACAATCTGGCCAAAGAAGTGAAGAAATGCCTAAGCTGCTTTGGGATCGATATCTTTGTATATATCTCAGGGACTCAAATATATTTTCTCTCTCTGCAAGTAAAGTCCCTACAGAGGGAAACAGAGTCTAAATACATGTATAGACATCTAAAGAAAGGCTCTATTAGTAGATTGCAAGGGAAATCAGGAAGAGGCTGCATAGGGTGAGAGAAGAATAAGGACAGGCATGCCCATTATGAATTAAGGTATGCCAAATGAAGAGAGGCATATTGTGGATGTATTTTCAGGTCAAGATGTAACTAAATTGAGAATGAGAGTCAGGTCACATGGAAACACTGGAGTGACAAACAGTTATCCAAATTCCTCCCAGGCGGTCATCACCTTCCCTACAGGTCTATGGTGTTACTTCTTACTGCGTGAAAAGTGGAAGTTAAATCACATTTCTCTGGGAACATGTTGGCTGAGCAGAATGTGACCCGGCTTTTTCAGGGGAAAAAGACAAGTGACAGTGTGTCTTTCTACTCTTGTTCAAAGCTTTCTATTTATGTCATCTGCAGAGCAGAGAGATCAGCTTACATTGGTCCCTTATGGGTCAGCTTATAATCGCCTTTCTCATGTCATTATTAAATTATGGAATGGTGCCATGTCAGACTGGAGGGGACAAACCACATAAGGCAGTTTCAAATACTCTTCAGTGTGTTCCATGAAACTTAGGAGGGAAAACAATAACTCTAGTCAATAACAAAATGTCTTTCTCATTCTGGTTCTGATCTTTTTTCCCTAAGTATCAGAGTTTTCTTGATGTTTTTTAGACAGCCCAAAGAATATGTTTTTTTCTTTTTCCACAAACAATGCACTAAACAACACTCAGATTTTTTAGACTAGATGATCTCAATGCGGGAAGTAGTCACATGTTTACATAAGGAAAATGGGAAGAGGTAAGTTCTGATCATCACATATGGGACTAAATGGTTCTCTGCCTCTACCCTAGGAATATGTCTGCTCTAAGTACAGCAAGTCACAGGTATGTACAGTGTCCCATAGTATCTGACTTCCTTTAGTAGCCACTTAAGTTCAATTTTAGATAATTCCATTAGAGTGTGATAAGTTCTAAACATTATTTTTCTATAATATTTCATAGATACAGTGAATGTGCAAAGATTTCTGTGCATATATAAACCCTTAATTATTATTTTCAGCATTAGAGAAAGTAAAGTCTCTGAAGTCCACATTTAGTTTCAATATGTGCTCTTAAAGCTGAACATCTTTAATATATCACATTGCTGTACTGAAGGAATAATTAAATGTTCAGATTTATTGGTTCTCAAATTCATTTTACAGTCCAAGTAAAAACTACACATTCAGGTTAGCTGAAACTAATCATTTTACAGAGGATGAATTTGAGGATTATATCATGCCAGATGCATGTATATACAAAAATTACATATTAGAAGAAAAAAATTCAATGTATAAAGTTGAAATGATCAATTAAACTTATTGATAATGATTTAAGAGTTAACCATAGAAGGTACCAGGACAAAAACACGAAAAGAAGGAGGCATCGAGACAGAAGAAGACAAGATCACCCAAATATACTTTCTCTTTCTATAAATGAAGACTTTACATAGGAGGCAGGGTCTAATACATGTGCAGACATCTAAGGGATGGTTCTGTCAGTAGTACTGAAGGGGATTACTGCAACAATGAGCTACATACAAACTAGCAAATACAGGTAAATACACTAATCTGTAAGAGTTCAAAGAATGCTAAAGGTTCAACAATCCAGAAATATTGTTAGTATGTATATTCAGTATTAGTATGAAATCACATTACAATCAATATGTGATCTGTAGCAGGGTAAAAAAGTGTTATCAGTCTTTAGGTTTGGGAAATCTATACACAATGTGGTGGAGATCAAGATCAAAACCAAAAGAATATCTAATCTAGTATGTGATTTGTAGCAGGATAAAAAAGTGTTATTGGTATTTAGGTTTTGGAAATCTATTTAATACACAGTTTAGTGGAGATCAAGATCAAAACAATATCTGAACTGTTATCTCAAAACAATGATTTAATGTGCTGCTGTAACAATAAGAACAACAGAATGCTCATCATCCTTATATGGTAATAAGGTCAATAATATCCATCAACAAAACTGTGGTCACCCTCCTTATGAATGTATGCATAATTATCATTGCTTTCCATCATAAAGTATTTCATAGAAGAATGAGTCTAGGCTATAAAAAAGCAAAAGGATATAAAGTTTTCCACATAAAATCAGCTAGAATTTTAACTCTTCAAATGGGAGAGCCAAGAAGTGAGCAAGAATAAGATAAAAGAAATAACGGGATGAATTAAGCCTTGTATTAGGTATTTCTTACACTACTATAAAGAAACATAATCATGTCAAAGGGTGAAGGGGAAGCAAGGGACATCTTCCCACAGTGGCAAAAGAGCAGGGGAAACTGCCACTTAAGAAACCATCAGATCTCATGAGAACTCACTCACCTATCATGAGAACAGCATGGGGGAAACTGCTCCCATGATCTAATCACCTTCCACCAGGTCCCTTCCTCAACACCTAGGGACTAAAATTTGAGATGAGATTTGGATAGGGACACAAAGCCAAATCATGTCATTTCAACCCTGGTCCCTCTCAAATCTCAAGTCCCATTCACATTTCAAAACCAATCATGCCTTCCCAACAATCCCCCACAATCTTAACTCATTCCAGCATTAACCCAAAAGTCCAAGTCCAAAGTCTCATCTGAGACAAGGCATATCCCTTCCACCTATGAGCCAATAAAATCGAAAGCAAGTTAGTTACATCCAAGACACAATGGCTCTACAGGCATGAAGTAAATGTTACCATTCCAAATGGAAGAAATTACCCCAAACAAAGAGACTATAGGCCTCATGCAAGTCAGAAAGCCAACAGTGCAGTCATTAAATCTTAAAGCTCCAAAATAATCTCATTTGACTCCATGTCTCACATGTCTCACATCCAGGGAATGCTGATGCAAGGGGTGGACTCCCATAGCCTTGGGCAGCTCTTTTGTTTACTTGCATTGAGTGCCCGTGGCTTTTCCAGACACACAGTGCAAGCTGTCAGTGGATCTACCATTATGGAGTCTGGAGCATGGTGGCTCTTCTCACAGCTCCACCAGGCAGTGCCCCAGTGGGGACTCTGTGTGGGGCTCCAACCCCACATCTCCCTTCTGCATTGTCCTTGCAGATGTTCCCCATGAGGGCCCTGCCCCTGCAACAGACTTCTGCCTGGACATCCAGGCATTTACATACATCCTTTGAAATCTAGGCGGAGGTTCCTAAGCCTCAATTTTTGACTCCTGTGCACCTATAGGCTCAACAGCACATGGAAGCTTCCAAGGCTTGGGACTTGCAGCCCCTGAAGCAATGACCCAAGCTGTACCTTGACCCTTTTTAGCCACAGCTGGAGCTGGAGCAAATGGGATTCAGGGCACCAAGTCCCAGGGCTTCACAGCAATGAGGCCCTGGACCTGGCCCATGAAACCATTTATCTCTCCTAGGCCTCTGGGCCTGTGATAGGAGGATCTGCCTTGAAGATCTCTGACATGCCCTGGAGACATTTCCCCATTGTCTTGGTGATTAACATTCAGCTCCTCATTACTTATGCAAATTTCTGAAGCTGGCTTAAATTTCTCCCAAGAAAATGGGGTTTTCTTTTCTATCAAAAGGTCAGGGTACAAATTTTCCAAACTTCTATGCTCTGCTTCTGTTTTAAACATAAGTTCCAGTTTGAAGCTATATTATTTGGGAATACATATAACTACACTTTCAGATCACCTCTTGAATGCATCGTTGCTTAGAAATTTCTTCTGCCAGAGACCCTAAATCATCCCTCTCAAGTTCAAAGTTCCACAGATCTCTAGGGCAGGGGCAAAATGCTGCCAGTCTCTTTGCTAAAGCATATCAAGAGTGACCTTTGCTCCATTTCCCAATAAGTTACCCATCTGCATCTGAGACCACCTCTGCCTGGACTTCATTGTCCATACCACTATCAGCATTTTGGTCAAAACCATTCAACAAGACTCTAGGAAGTTTCAAACTTTCCCACATCTTCCTTCCTCCCATGTCTTCTTCTAATCCCTCCAAACTATTCCAAACTCTGCCTGTTACCCAGTTCAAAAGTTGCTTTCGCATTTTCAGGTTATCTTTATAGTGGTGCCCCACTATCTGCCTCTGTGATGCCAATTTCCTGTTTTAGTCCCTTCTCACACTGCTATAAAGAAATACAATCATGGCAGAAGGCAAAGGGGAAACAAACGAAGTCTTCCCTTTGTGGCATGAGAGAGAGCAGGGGAAACTGCCGCTTACAATACCAAAACATCTTATGAGAACTCTCTATCATGAAAACAACATGGGGAAACAGCCCCATGATCCAATCATCTCCCACCAAGTCCCTCCCTCAACACCTGGGGATTACAATTTGAGATGAGATTTGGGTGGGGACAAAAAGCCAAACCATATCAAGCCTGTATTTCAAATTATAGTATACTCTAATGGGTACTTTGAAAAGTAAAATTTATGCAGTTACTTACATATGCAAATGAAGTATACACAAGTGGTAATAAACTCATTGCCAAAAAGATAGTAGTGACTGAAAATAGAAATAAGATCAAAAAGTCTTTGAGGAAATTGATTTGGAGAGCACTGATATGTAGTGTATTACTAAGGGAATATAACTGATGTTCAAGATAGATCAATGTTGTGGAGAGAAAATATTATGCTTTTCCATAAACTATCATGCTCCATGGACAATTAATTTAATTGAGTATAACATTTCTTACATTCTTATATTTTATTCATAGTGTCAGCAAGATAATTCAAGTCCCACTGAGAATTTTCAGTTTATCTATCCAATTTGGCTATCTACATGGCTTGTCTTTATTGGACTTTGTTCTCTGAACCAAAGTCAATTGGAAAATAAAATCTCTTCCTTTAAGAAACTGGAAACATTTTTATAAAACTTGTATGATTAACAAAGTAAAGAAAATGCTTTAAAAGATAAGGACTAAAGCCAAATTTACTATGTGTTCAATTGTTGTATTTGACTGATTAATTAGGCTATTACTATACATAGGACTATATTTAGAGATAGGACCAAAAGCATCGACTTCCCTAAGTGAATAAAAATCATTAATGGCTCAGTGAACTCATGCAGATTGACTGGGACACATACATTTGGCCACAAACTGTTCTGTCACAACGGTCCAAACATCTATCTTTATAGTATTAAATATAATTCAGTGTTTGATAGACCAGAAGCATGCCTATAGTTAACAATAATATGTTGTACATTTCAAAATAGCTAGAAGACAAGAAATTGAACGTTCCTAGCATAAAGTAAAGCCAAAACTTAAGGTAATGGCTATCCCAATTACACTGATTTAATCTTTATATTTATATGAATATATCTAAATATCACATGTACCTTAAAATACGTGCATCTATTATGTATCAATTTTAAAAACTTTACTTCAAAAAAGAAAGAAAATATAAATATAAAAATTGATCTAAAATTACAATTAAGGAGAATAAGATAAACACATTATTCTGGAAGCACAGTGAAGGCAGCAACTATTGTTTGTTTTATTCCCTGCAGTATCCCCAGTGTCTGCAACAATGTCAGGTTCATTATAGGTGCTCAAAAATTCATTGGATAAATGAATGGATACATTCTTTCTGAACATTAAAATTATCATCTTGTGTCAATGCCTTTCTCTAAGAATATCAAAGTCAAGCAGTTTACAGACTTTTCTCTTTTATTTTTAATATAGTGTAGAAAGAGTTATTTTGCAACTATGTCTCAAGTGCAATTAACTAACCTAATTAATATTAAACCTTTTAGAACCATATTTACACTACAAACTTCATTATATTTCAAGTATTAAAATGTGCTCCCAATGTGACAAAACCATTTCCACCACTGTGCTGCATATGTTAGTGTATAGAAAATGAAATTCCATAATAGTAAAAAAATAATAATTAAATGTAAGCTAATGTTTACTTAACGTTGTGGCTACATAATTTGAAAGTAACTATTTGAAAATGTTATCAGAACCATCATATGAGATGAGCAAAATAGGCATGTTATGGAATCCTACAGATGAAAAAATTGAGACACCAAGAATGTTTTCATACCTGAGCAAACAAGAATATTTTCACTAATAAATTAGTGGCAGCGTCACATCACACTATCTTTATTCCACGTTCATAAATTGAGTGTAGTAAAAACAAAACATATAAATTGAGCTAAGTATTACTTATTTTCATTTTTCCTTAAGCTTTGGACTGATGCTCTTCTCAGAAAATGCTTAAGTAATAAAGAAAATGAATTTGAATTCCTTTCCCTTGGGCGTTTCTTCTGTTGAGGGCATAAACATTACAGGTGATTGTTCTATTTGCTTAAAATAGCCATCTTTTATAACAGTTCTAATAAAGACAGTAACCTACTTGCACAGTCTCACAGCCAACTTTTGAACAATTAAGTAAGAAAAGTATCTAAATTTTCAGATCCCATAAAAGCCTTCATTAGAAAAGATTTTCCTACTACAGTTTCACCTACACAACCAATTAAATTATTATTCCTGTTTAAACAGAAATATATTGTATTCCTACTTCACTGCAACAGAAAATCTACAACATAGTTAGTATACAATCAGCCTACCACCAAAATATTGCCCTACCTGAAACACATCCTTTATCCTTTTTATCAACCAGAGAATAGATAAACAAAATGTCTTATCATCACACAATGGATCACTACTCCACAATAAAAAAAAACACACACACACACTTGTATGGATGCACAGGATTCTACACACAAATGGTAATTATTGTTTAAGATTTAGAATCATACTTCTATAAATGCCCAAAATTAAAAATTTTATTCCAAGAAGAAAATTGTGTCAGTATCATTTATGACATGTGCCCATAAGGTTACCAAGAAATTTAGGTTATTTTCAAGAAACAAAATTAGGGTCAAATGATAGACATTAATTCAGAAGGAAAACACAAGCAAATGGGAACCCAAATACAAAATTCAGCTATAAAAGATTAAGTGGAAAAAAGTTTCTCTCTCTCTCTCTCTCTCTCTCTCTCTCTCTCTCTCTCTCTCTCACACACACACACACACACACACACACACACACACATACACACACACACACACACAAATATGGTAGATAGATAGATAGATAGATAGATAGATAGATAGATAGACAGATAGATACAAACAGTGATAAGCTTACTTCAAAGTTTCAAGTAACTTTGCAGTCAAACCAGATCTATGATTGCAGTCAGATCAGACCTATGTTTGAATCCCAGCTCCCTAACTTATTAATTCTGGTGCCAGAGAAAGTGACAGCATCTCTAAATCCCAGTTTCCTCAATAAAATGGAAATAATCATGCTTATCCTGATAGAGTTATTTTGAGAATTAAATGGAAGTGCTTAGTAGACTGATCGTTTTCAATATAAATGGCAGATATAATTATTATTATTATATAAGAACAATGATGCTCTTTGGTGATAGAGAAGGTAGTGTCTTGTTGAAAGAGGTCTAAAGTTCACTAAGCTTCAGATTTTAATGAAAGAATTGCTTTGCAGTCTTAATAATAAAGCTATTTTTCATACTTGAATAAGATCCTTTCAGCTACTCAGATATGTTGGATTTCTACTAGATTGCCTTAGAATAATCAAACTAGCCAACCCAGTTCACCATAGAAGTATTTAATAATCAATACATGATGTCGTATAATTAATATAGTTGGGAACTGTGCATTTTGATTCTGTTGTCTGACTTAACCAAACCATACTGTCTAGTTTAGTTAGCCACCTATAACCCAGACTGAAACGTCGAAGTAAGCTTATTACTAGAATAATTCTTGATGATTAAAATATAAGAATTTATCAGATGTTTTGCATTTATTGTAATTCACATATTTGGGCTTAAACCTTGTTTTTCCTACCCTACAAGTCATGATATGCCTATAGATATGTCAATTGCTTGAACAATTAGGAAATTTGTAGAGTTGGTTTTTCAAGCTTAAAGTCTTAGAAATCTGAAAGGGTAGTGGCAGTTGTGATAGCTAATTACATATTAGTATTGATGTCAATGACAGTTGCTGTTGGTGATAGTGATGACAACAATGATAGCAGAACAGAGCCAAGGAACTCCAAGTGGCTAAAGGAAGAGAATCCATCAAAGGGGAACAAGCATCCAAAGAAACAGAAGATAAACTGGAAGAATAAGATGCTGAAGAAGCCAAGAAGAAAAGGAACCTCAAGAAGAAGGAATGAGTAAGTTGTATGGAATGTTGCTGAAACACACCAATTAAAATTACAACAGAAAAGAATCCCCTGGATTTAGTAATACAGAGAAAGTTGGTAGCCCTAGCAAGAGCAATTTTGGTCAAGTCTTGGGAGTGGAAGATTGACTGGGGTGGGCTGAATACTGAATTGGATACAGAATAACCCAACAGAATTTACAGACTAATTTTTAGAGTTAACAAGAGAGTTCTGCAGAGGTTCTACATATAAATCCAATATACCAAACTGACTGCATTCCTAGATACTAATAAGTAGTAAACATAATCTAATTTTAAAATGCTATTTAAATCTGGAAAAAGAAGAAAATCAAACATATTCATTTACTTTTGTTCCCTTAGTAAATTTATTGTACTGTCATTTAAATGATAATGAAGATGTTTTTAAGGCTTGCATCTATAAGGGAAAGAGAAAAGGAAGTCAGAAAATACGGGGAAAGTAAGCGAAAACACATATGACAAAAGGTCATTGCTTGAGAAGATTCAAGCAAGGTGAATTCTAGGTTGGCAGTGAGAAAATTCATAAGCAATTTCAGTTATATCTTTGAACTCACATTAAGAAATTTGTTGCTCCGGGCACAGTGGCTCATGCCTGTAATCCCAGCACTTTGGGAGGCCGAGGCAGGCAGATCACAAGGTCGGGAATTCGAGACTAGCCTAACCAATATGATGAAACCACATCTCTACTAAAAATACAAAAATTAGCTAGGCATGGTGGCAAGCGCCTGTAGTCCCAGCTACTCTGGAGGCTGAGGCAGGAGAATCACTTGAACCCAGGAGGCAGAGGTTGCAGTGAGCTGAGATCACACCACTGCACTCCAACCTGGGTGACAGAGTGAGACACCATCTCAAAAAGATAAAAGAAACTGGTAGTATCAGCTACTTCTAAAAGTAGAGGTCAGGATGAATGCAAAAATAAGAGAATTGGTTGGAAGTTTGAAAAAGAAATAGATCCTCAGATTGCCTCACTGACTCCACATAGCCAAGTAACTCTCCTACTCCCAGGAAAACCTGGAAATCTCTTCCCTGGATAGGATAAAACAGTGCCTGCACAGGGGACATCAGGCGTAGCTGAGTGTGATAGTGTCATACTGAAAACAAGGAGATAAAATGAACACTCAAATACTAATGATTACATCCACTTCTCTGCCCTCTTCCCCTATTCATCTTTCTGAAAATTAGCAACTAGATTAATACCTTCTGTGAAGGCAGTTAGAAGATGCTTCTCTGGATAATCTGATGGGTTTGAAAGAAAGACAAAACTGTGCTTATACTGAGGGTCCTTAAGGGAAAAGCCAAGCCAAAGTACCCTGCAGTAAGTATCACAGATGTACATCATTGAAGCGTCTGATCAGCTTTTTAGTGGGAGACCACTACAACAGAGTGAAGAATGCTTGTTGATCATGTATTTATAATCTAAAATGTGTTTCAGAAGAGTTTGAGAGGATCAGGGTGGAATTTGAGCCTGTGTAGCTCATACTCATAGCTGTCAGAAGATAATTTGGGAGATAATTAATACCAGAAGAGGTTTCTACTTTGGACAGAAATATGTTCTGGTTTGCCCAGAACAAACTCAGTATATACCTCTTATAGATTAATTCATGGCTTTATTTTGTAGCACTCCCTTTTTTCACTCTCAAAAGTGTCCTGATTTGAATGACCAACGTCCCCAGGGATAGAAGGGAAGGTAAATTTAGTCCACAACACAGCTTGGAGAAAGACTTTAAAATAGTCCTGACAGTATTCTTCTGTGGCCCAGGGATTACAAGGTAAATTCGACTTCTTTTGTCTCCTGATAAGTAGATGTCAAATTCAGTACATATATCTGCAACAGTAAAAGTGAGCAACTATAACATCTTTATAGGGTAGCAACCATCTTAAGGAAATAGGGTCAATGCTCTCTGAGAGATTTTTATTTCTACTGATTCAACTCTAGCAAGCATTGGTTACATAGGACATCCCCATTTTAAATTTTGATTGAGATTATATTATATTTAAAAATGACCTTTTAAAAAAAAATCTGTAACTGTTTCCCCTCATCCTTCCCTGACAATTAGTGTAAATGAGATTAACTCTTATCGCATTCCTGAGGCAATTCAAGCTTTAGATGAAAATTGTTCTCTTATTGCAGGAAGCAAAAAAAGCAAATGTAATAGAGATATTAATGGAATACAGAAGTTTTATAGGTCATGACTCCTAATTCAAGTCCTGTAACTCCCAAGAATGTCTTCAACTATCATTAGAGAATGTCTTGGGAAAGAGTGCAGAAAATCAATCAGTCCATCAGTAGATTAACCTATCAATTGATATTCCCATAAAGAGATAAGAAAGTACAAATGCTGGTATAGCTGCAAGATAAACAAAATATAAATGCCAAAATTAATTAAGTAATTTAAACATTGTACGAGAGTGAAATTACATGAACTAAGGTACATTCCAACTTTGAAAATGAAGTTATCAGTACCAATACTGCTGAGCTATATTAATACCTGTTTAGAGAGACTTGTGATATATGCAGTACGTGTGCAATACAAATAGATGACATAATTTGTTCCCAATGTTTTATAAATTGGGGGGTTAGATTTCATAAAGGGATTTTCTACTTCAAAGAACCATGAGTTCCTTTCAATTAATAAAGAGTTTATTCTTCCATAAGACTTTATAGAACACAACACGATACTTCTAGGATGATTTAAATGTGGATCTCTCCAACCTAACTTGTACCCCACAGTTGATCTTTACTTACCTATCCATTCCTCCACTCTCTCCATGAACTTACTCTTATTCCTACCTCTTTACCTCAGGCTTGTCTTCTCCCTGCCATGCTGGTCTCTCTCCTCCTGGAAAGTCCAGGTCCAGCCCCCTCTTCTGCTTGGAGGCCTTCAGAAAACATTGATTTTTACTGATTGCTGTTTGTTCTGATCCCTTCTGAACTGTGCCACTTTAATTAACACCAAGAAAATATCTGCATTGTACATGCCTCACATAATCAAGAAGAAAGACTACAGAACTCTTGGTTTTAAGAATCAGATCAAATTGTATACTTGTAATCAATGGTACAGATCCATGCACACAATAGGGTCTCAATAAAAATTAGTTGTATTTAAAAAGGTGAAAGAGAATTCTGTGACCAGCATGAGAGAAAAGATTCAAGCTTGAAATGCAAGGGACTTCTAGCTTTTCTTCCATTTTAGGCAAGTAATTTTTTTTTTTTAATTACTATTATACTTTAAGTTCTAGGGTGGTTTTTAAGTGGTTCCAAATTAATTAGCTTTTATGAGGATTCCTAATTTCTTTCAAATCAACACCTGGCTACACTGTAAAACTGGGTTCTCAACTTCTGACTCCAACTCATCTAGCAATTTTACTTTCAGTCTTCATTCTATGACTATACTGACATTTCTATTTTCTTATCTCTTTGTGGGGGTAATTATCTTGCAAGTGATTTGCTAAGTCAAAGTTTTATTAGCACTTTGAAGAAGGGCCCATATAAAGGTGCATCTTCACTGATGCAAATAATGTCCAAACAATATGTTTTGTTGGCTTTTAACTTGCTTTCCTCACATGTGGATACACAAGTGCTTATGTCATCAATTGACTGATGCATTAGCATTTTACCACACCAGAAATATTGAAAACAGACCATTAAAAAATAAATAGTTTGAGCTATATACAAAAGGAAAACTGATTTCAGAGCTGAATACAAACAATAAATTAGGCACATTACATTGAATTTGTATTTATAATAAATTATATGTATTTTATATGCATCTATTTTTGTATTATTGTGTAATATGTACACCTCAAATGATTAATAAGTATTACAAAGTGTATCCTGAAAAACTTTTAGTTTCAACACTAGATTCACTATCAAAACATACAAGTTCACCTTTTAAAGCCAAAAAATTTGTTTGTTGTGGATGTAACAACAGAAATTCTTTCATATATTTTTATCAGGTTATTTATGGGTGTGGTCTAGAAACAAAAGAAAGGGAGAAGAATCAAAATCTTTTTAAACATACTATATTTATAGATATCTATATATCTCATAAACATGCTAGAAGTGTGATAGTTTTCCCTGAAGAATCTAAAAGATATTTTTCTTCATATTCAATCACAAAAACAGAAACTGACATTAAAGAAATCACTCAAAAGAAATGAGACATCTTAAAATTTCACAGCTGGGAAAAGTCTTAGTTCCACTCTCATAGTACACAGATGGGTAAGTTGAGGATCAAAGTGTCATCTGGTCACACTTTTAAGTAGTAGAACCAAATACAGAATACCAGTAAACTGACTCTAAGCAAGGCTTGCTATGTCATCTGATATTCTATTATCATTTATTTACTTATTTATTTATTCATTCATTCAATAAATATGGGGCAGTCACTGTATGCCAGATACCATGCTAAGTGTGAAGGATAAAATAAAACTAAGTTCTTATTCTTAGCCTGGACAAGTTCAGAGCTTTTAGAGAAGATAAAGAGTTGAAGAAATAAATTGAAATAAAATTTGGTAAATGCTATAATACAAAAGCGGAATGAGCACATAATCAGATAATCCTTCGTAAAATTACACTTGAGCTGGGTATTTTAGAGGATGTATTATTTTTCCAGGGCTGCTATAATAAATCACCAAAAACAGTGGCTGAAAACAACAGAAATTTATTTTCTCATAGTTCTGGAGGCCAGGTCCCTAAAATGAAGATGTTAGCTTACTTGGTTGCTTCTAGAGGTTCTGAGGAAGAACAGCTTTCATGTGTCATTCCTAGCACAGGATGGCTGCTGGCTTGTAGGCACATCACTCCAAACTCTGCCTCTGTCTTTGTATCACTTCTTCCTCTGTATGTTCCTTCCCCTTATCTTCTCTTATAAGGAAACTTGTCATTGGATGTGGGGTCTAGCCAGGATGATCTCACCTCAAGGTCTTTACCTTAATTATATCTACTAAGACCTTTTTTCCAAATAAGATCACATTCACTGGTTCCACGTGGACTTCTCTCTTGGGGCTGGAGGGGGTGGGGTCACTACTTAACCTACTCCAGAGACAATCAGGATTTCACAGGTTAAAAAAGTCTAAAAGGGTATCCCAAGAAATAAAAGCATATGCCAATGCATAAACATTCATGGGAAAAAAATGCCATTTAAGGGGAAGAGTAAGAAGTGTAATGTAATTAGAGTGAACCTAGAGAAGCGATGGGAGATGAGGCTTAAGCAGCAGGTTGGGTCAAATTCAGAAGCATATTGTAGATCAAATTAAAAAGATTTGAGACAAATTAAAATTATTTTGAACAAAGATGTCAATAACAACTTGGAGGCTATAAGAGGTAGAGAGGACACTGGAAGTTGAAAGGATTTTAAATGGGCATGCAATTTTTTTCTGTTAAGGGTCAGATTGTAAATATTTTAGGCTTGCAGACCACATCCACATTATTTCTGTCAAAACTACTCAACTCTGTTAATGTAGCACTGAAGCAGACATAGATAATATGTAAATGAATTAGTGTAGACATGTCCCTATAAATATTTATGGACACCAAACTTGGAATTTCATATAATACTCACAGGCCATAAAATAGTATTCTTTTGATTTTTAAAAATGTCTTGTAATATAGTATTAAATCAGGTAACTTGATGCATCCAGCTTTGTTCTTTTTGGTTCCATATGATTTTTTAAATGGTTTTTATTTTTTAGTCCTGTGAAGAATGTCATTGGTAGTTTGATAGGAATAGCATTGAATCTGTAAATTGGCTTGGGCAGCATAGCCATTTTAATGATATTGATTCTTCCTATCTATGAACATTGAATGTTTTTCCATTTGTTTATATCTTCTTTGATTTCTTTGAGCAATGTTTTGTAATTCTCATTGTAGAAATCTTTCACCTCCCTGGTTACCTATGGTACTTATACAAAAACAGGCACATAGACCAATGGAACAGAATAGATAGCTTGGAAAAAAGGTCACACATCTACAACCATCTGATCTTTGATAAAACTAACGAAACAAGCAATGGGGTAAAGGCTCCCTATTCAATAAATGGTGCTGGGTTAACTGACTAGCCGCCATATATAGAAGATTGAAGCTGGACATGTTTCTTATACCACATACATAACTCAACTCAAGATAAAGACTTAATTGTAAAACCCAAAACTGTAAAAACTCCTGAAGACAATCCAGACAATACCATCCTGGATACAGGAACAGGCAAAGATTTCATGACAAAGACACCAAAAGCAATTGCAACAAAAGCAAAAATTGACAAGTGGGATGCAGCAGAAGAAACTATCAACAGAGTAAACAGACAAGCTACAGAATGGGAGAAAATATCTGCAAACTATACATCTGACAATGGTCTAATATCCAGCATCTATATAAAGCTTAAACAACCCCATTAAACAACCCCATTAAAAAGTGGGCAAAGGACATGAACAGATACTTCTCAAAAGAAGACATACTTGCCACCAGCAAGCATGTGAAAAAAAGCCCAGTAACACCAATCATCAGAGAAATGCAAATGAAAACCACAATGAGATGCAATCTCACACCAGTCAGAACGGCTATTAATAAAAAGTCAAAAAATAACAGATGCTGGTGAGGTTGTGGAGAAAAAGGAACACTTACAGACTGTTGGGGGAAGTGTAAATTAGCTAAACCATTGTGGAAAGCAATATGGCAATTCCTCAAAGAGCTAAAAGCAGAACTAACATTTGAACCAGCAATCCTATTACTGGGTTTATAACCAGAGGAATATAAATCATTCTACCATAAAGACACATGCATGTCAATGTTCATTGCAGCATTTTTCACAATAGCAAAAACATGGAATCAACCTAAGTGCCCATCAATGACAGATTGGATTAAGAAAATGTGGGATTAAGAATGCTGTGCAGCCATAAAAAAGAATGAGATCATGTCTTTTGCAGGAACATGGATGAAGCTGGAAGTCATCATCCTCAGCAAACTAACAGAGAAACAGAAAACCAAACACCACATGTTCTCACTTATAAGTGGGAGCTAAATGATATGAATTTATGAACACAAAGAAGGAAACAACAGACACCGCAGGGAGAGTGACAGAAGGGAGAGGAGCAGAAAAGGTAACTATTAGGTACTGGGCCTAATACCTGGGTGATGAAGTAATACATACAAGAAGCCTACATGACATGTTTTTACCTATGTAACAAACCTTCACATGTACCCCCAGACCTAAAATAAAAGATTTTTTAAGTCTTAAAATAAAAAACCATTTATAGAGATAATGTTAGCAAAAATGGTAGGACAGCTAGCTTCAAGGGCCAATTTCAGTATAGAAACATCAAAAACTCAAGTAAAACTGTCAAAATCAACTTTGTCAGAACTCTGAAAAACAGATAACAATTTATATCAATCAAGCAAATATTAAATCAAGAAAAAAAAAGCATCATTAAAATGGTAGGAAAATAGTAGGGCACTTATACTTGCTCTTGCCCAACTCCTTCTTAAGTTTGTGATGATACTGAAGAGGGTAGGAAGCCCACTGGAAATGTGGGACTCTGGCCTCTGGTTTGTGAGAAAGCAGAGAAGACCCCATTCTCAAAAAAATTGTGTTTATCAGTTTTGTACTTTCCAGGGGCTACCAAAGGACTGACACAAGGTGCTTGCCTTTGTTTAAGCTAACTTGGAAGGCTCTCAGGTGGAAAAGGAGCCATGCTGAGGGAATTCTTTGAAAACACTGTAAGACAAAGGAGCAACCTACTACCATGTGAGGCAAGAGATTCCAGTTGAGGTAAACAGTAGACATGCCAAAAGCATGAGAAGAAAAGGAGAGTTTTCTTGGGAAATAAGGGCATTGAAAAGCTCCCATGTAAACAGGAAAATTTAGAAAACCATGCACATGACGAGAACAGAACACAGACTTAGAAAAGATCTGAGAACACTCTAGGCTTTCACCACTGACTTACGTCTAGATTTAGCATAAGCAGGAAGTGAAGGCTAAGGCAGAGTTGTAAACACCCTGGCTGAGTTGGAGTGTCCCAACGGAGCAAAAGCTGCAAAGTATAGGAGGGTTTCTTTCTTTTCTTTTTCACATTTTCTTCCTTCTTTCCTTCTTTCGTTTTCTTTTTTGTTATTGTTGTTCCATTTTGTTTTTGGAGCCAGGCGTTTAAGGAAAACTCTGT
The DNA here is from genome assembly GCF_001698545.2 of Rhinopithecus bieti. Lineage (NCBI taxonomy): Eukaryota > Metazoa > Chordata > Mammalia > Primates > Cercopithecidae > Rhinopithecus > Rhinopithecus bieti. The sequence goes on along the minus strand of NW_016809144.1, from coordinate 343,070 downwards.
CAAAACACTAGCTGAATAGAAGCTAAAGAAACAGATTGGAGACTACACGCAATAAAGAATACAGAAGTTGCAAAATGACTTAGAAAAGTGACTAAACAAGCAACCAACTAAAACCCACAAAAAACTGCAAAACCAAACCTTGAGGAAGGGGAGAATCTGATTTCCAGAGGTACCACATTACAGTATTTAAAATGTCCAGTTTGCAACAAAAAATACAAAGAATGAAAATAAGAAATATGCCCTAATCACAGAAATAATTAACAGAAACTGACCCTGTGAAGCAAAAACATTGGACTTACTAGAAAAAAACTTTAAATCAGATGTCTTAAATATATTTAAAGAACTAAAGAAAACCATTGAAAAAGAGTGTAATGAAACCAAAGTAACAATGTCTCAGCAAGTAGAGAATATTAATGAAGAGATAACAATTATAAAAGAAAGGTACCAAAAGTATAAAAAATGGAGCTCAAAGTATAATAACTGAAATGAAAAATCCACAAGTGTTTTCATAGCAGATTTGAACAGGCAGAAGAAAGAAACAGCATACCTGAGGATAGGTCAGTTGAAATGATTTAGTCCAAGGTGCACAAAAAAGAAATAAATAGAGCCTCAAAGAACTATGGAACACCGTCAAGTGTACAATAATACAAATAATAGGAGTCCCACAAGGAAAAAATAAAGAGACAGAATATTTAAAGAAATAATGGTCACAAACTTCCCAGTGTTGATAAAGACACAAATGTAGATATCCAAGAATCTGAAGAAACTCAAAAAAGGACAACACAAAGCGTTCCATATCAAAACACATTGTAGTCAAACTGTCAGAAGTAAAAGAGATAAAATCTTGAAAGCAGCAAGAGAAAAGTAAATTACAGGTACAAGGAATCCTCAGCAACATTAGCAGTCAGTTTCTCAGCAGAAACTATAAAGGCCAGAAAACAGGAATGACAGAGTTAAAATGCTGAAAGAAAATACTGTCATTTAAGTATTGTATATTCAACAAAACTGTTTTTCAGAAATGAAGACAAAATTAAGATATTATTTGATGAACTTAAGCTATGGGAGTTTGTCACCAGTAGCACTACCCTATAATAAATGCTAAAAAGGAGTTCTATTCTTCAGATGGAAATGAAAGGACTCTAGACAGTAACTTGAAGCCATACGAAGAATTAATGTTACTGGTCAAGATAACCACATAGGTAAACTCAAAGGTTAGTATTAGTGTATTTTTGGTTTGGAACTCTTCCTTCTTTTCCTATATGATTTAATGCCACAGGTATAAAACAATAATTAAAATTCCATGTCAATGCACACACAATGCAAAATGTATTTTGTAAAACAATATAAAGGGGTGGTAGAGCTGCAGGGAGCAAAGTTTTGTATACTATTGAAGATAAGGTGGTGTTAATTCATAATATATTTTATTAGTTTAAGAGATTAATATTCCTTGTGAATATAGATACAAAAATTTTCAAAACTATTGGCAAACTGAACACAGAAGTCCAGTAAAAGGATTATATGCCATAAACATGATTCATCCCGGAAATGAAAGTTATTCAATGTGCAAGAATCACTCAATGTAATATATCACATTAATGAAAACTTTAAAAAATTTACCACCTTAATTTATACAGGAAAAGCATTTGGAAAAATCCAACATCCTTTAATACTTAAAATAATTTAATTTAAAATCAGAGATAAAATAGGACTTCCTCAACCTGATAAAGCACATTTATTTTTAAAAAGCTAATATTATACTCAATAGTGGAAAACATAAAGTTTCTCTAAAATCAGGAAAAAGACGTGGATGCTCACTTTTACCACTGCTATTCAACAATGCACTGAAAATTTTAGACAAAGACTACTAGACAAGAAAAAAGAAACCAAATCATTCAAATTGGGAAAAAAGGAGTAAAACTATTCCTATCCATAGCAAAAATGGATATTTACAAAATACTTACATAAAAAAATTCTAAAGAATTCACACAAAAAACTACAAAATGTAATAAATAAATTTAGCAAAGTTGAAGGATACAAGATCAACACACAAAAATTAGGTGTATTTTTTAAAATGTTTTATTTTCAATTGTGGGTATATAGTAGGTATACATATTTATGGAGTACATGCAATGTTTTAATACAAGCATGCAATGCATAATAATCACATCATGGAGAATAGGATATCCATCTCCTCAACCGTTTATCCTTTTTGTAATAAACAATCCAATTGTACTCTTTTAGTTATTTTAAAGTGTAGTTATTATTTACTATAGTCACCCTGTTGTGCTATCAAATAGTAGGTCTTATTCATTCTTACTAGCTATTTTTTGGTACGCATTAACAATTCCCACCTCCTATCCACCCCCAATACCCTTCCCAGTTTCTGACAATCATTCTTCTACTCTCTCTGTTCATGAGTTCAATTGTTTTAACTTTTAGATCCCACAAATAAGTGAGAATACATGATGTTTCTTTCTGTTCCTTTCTTATTTCATTTAACATAATGACCTCCATTTCCATCCATGTTGTGCAAATGACAGGATCACATTCTTTTTATGGCTGAATAGTACTCCATTGTGTATATGTACCACATTTTCTTTATCTATTCATCTGTTGATGAACACTTAGATTGCTTCCAAACTTGGATATTGTGGACAGTGCAGCAACAAACATGGGAGTACAGCTATCTCTTTGAATATACTGATTTCCTTTCCTTTGAGTATAGAGCCAACAATAGGAAGATTGCTGGATCATATGGCAGTGCTATTTTTAGTGTTTTTGAGAAATCTTCAAACTACTTTCCATAGTGGTTATACTAATTTACATTCCCACTAACAGCATATGAGGGTTCCCTTTTCTCCACATTCTTGCCAGAATTTGTTATTGTCTGTCTTTTGGATATAAGCCATTTTAACTGGGTAAGATAATATCTCATTGTAGTTTTAACTTGCATTTATCTGACGATCAATGATGTTGAGCCCCTTTTCAAATGCCTGTTTGCCATTTGTTTGTCTGAGAAATGTCTATTCAGATCTTTTGCCCAGTTTTTGACTGGATAATTATATTTTTCCTATAGAGTTGTTTGAGCTCCTTATATATTCTAGTTATTAATATCTTGTCAGATAAGTAGTTTGCAAATATTGTCTACCATTATGTGGGTTGTCTCCTTCCTTTCTTGACTATACCCTTTGCTGTGTAGAAGCTTGTTACTTGATGTGAACCCATTTGTCCTTTTTTGCTTCAGTTGCCTATGCTTGTGGGGTATTACTCAAGAAATTTTTTGCCCAGGCCAATGTCTTGCAGGGAGAGTTCCTCCAATGTTGTCTTGTAGTCGTTTCATAGTCTGAGGTCTTAGATTTAAGTCTTTAATCTTTTTCGATTGAATTTTTGTATACGGTGAGAGACAGGGTCTAGTTTCATTCTTCTGCATATGAATATCCAGTTTTCCCAGCAGCATGTATTGAAGACTGTCTTTGCCCCAGTGCATGTTCTTGGCACCTTTGTCAAAAATGAACTCACTGTAGGTGTGTGGATTTGTTTCTGGGTTCTTTATTCTGTTCCATTGGTCTATGTGTCTGTATTTACATGAGCACCATGTTTATTTGGTTATTATAGCTCTGTAGTATAATTTGAAGTCAGTTAATGTGATTCCTCTAGTTTTGCTATTTTTGCTTAGAATAGCTTTGGTTATTCTAGGTCTTTTATGGTTCCATATAAATTTTAGGTTTGTCTTTTCTATTTCCATGAAGAATGCTATTGGTATTTTTATGAGGATTGTGTTGAATCTGTAGATTGATTTGAGTAGTATGGACATTTTAGCAATATTGATTTTTCCAACCCATGAACATGTGTTCTCTTCAATTTCTTTCATGGGTGTTTTATAATTTTCATTATAGAGGTCCTTCACTACTTTGGTTAAGTTAATTACTAAGTGTTTAATTTTATTTGCGGCTACTGTAAATGGGATTTCTTTATTGATTTCTTTTTCATATGGTTCATCATTGGCATATAGAAGTGCTACTGATTTTTGTATGTTAATTTTGCATCCTGCAACTTTACTGAATTTATCAGTTCTAATAGTTTTCCTGTGGAATCCTTAAGTTTTTCCAAATATAAGATCATGTCATCTGCCAAAAAGGATAATTTGACTTCTTTCTTTCCAAGTTGCATGCCCTTTATTTGTTTCTCTTGTCTGATTGCTTTACTAGAATTTTCAGTACTATGTTGAATTACAGTGGTGAAAGTGGGAATCCTTGCTGTATTCCAGATCTTAAAGGAAAGACTTTCAGTTTTATCCTATTCAGTATGATACTAGCTATGAGTCTGCAGTATGTTACTTTTATTATGTTAAAGTATGTTCCTTCTATACCCAGTTTCTTGAGGGTTTTTATCATGAAGGGATATTGAATTTCATCAAATGCTTTTCAGCATAAATTGAAATGATCATAATGGTTTTTGTCCTTCATTCTGTTGAGCGATGTATCACATTCATTGATTTGTATATGCTAAACAATCTTTGAATCCCAGGGATAAATCTCATTTGGTCATGATGAATGATCTTTTTAATGTATTGTTGCATTTGGTTTGCCAGTATTTTTTTGAGAATGGTTAAATTTTTGTTGGAGATTATTGCATCAATATTTTCAGAAGTATTGGCCTGTAGATTTTTTTTTTTTTTTTTTTTTTTTTTTTTTTTTTTGATATGTCTGTGGCTTTTGGTGTCAGGGTAAAACTGACCTCAAATAATGAGTTTAGATGCATTCCTTCCTCCTTATTTTTCAGAATAGTTTGAGTAGGATTGGTATTAGAACTTCTTTAAATGTTTGGTAGAATTCAGCAGTAAAGCCATCAGGTCCCAGGCTTTTCTTTATTTGGAGATGTTATTATGGCTTTGATCTTGTTATTTGTTACTGGTCTGTTTGGGTTTTGGATTTCTTCCTGATTCAATCTTGGTAGGTGGTATTGTCTAAAATTTGTCCATTTCTTCTAGATTTTCCAATTTACTGGCATATAGTTGTTCATTGTAACCACTAATGATCCTTTGAATTTATGCAGTATTAGTTGTAATATCTCCTTTTTCATCTCTTGTTTGAGTCTTTCTCTCTTTTTTTCTTAGTCTGGATAAAAGTTTGTCAATTTTGTTTAACTTTTTTAAAACCAACTTTTTCTTTCATTTATCTTTCATATTGTTTTCTATATTTCCATTTCATTTATTTCTGCTCTGGTCTTTATTATTTCTTTTCTTCTACTATCTTTGGGTTTGGTTTGCTCTTGTTTTTTAGTTGTTTAAGATGCATCTTTAGGCTGTTTATTTGAAGTGTGTCTATTTTTTGACATAGGTGCTTATAGTTGGAAACTTTCCTCTTTACAGTGCTTTTGTTGTTCTCATAGGTTTTGGTATGTTGTGTTTCCATTATCATTTGTTTGAAGAAATTTTTCAATTTCCTTCTTAATTTCTTCATTGTCTTTCAGGTAGAGGATTTTCAGGAGCATATTGTTTAATTTCTGTGTATTTGTATAGTTTCCAAACTTCCTCTTGTTATTGATTTCTAGTTTTATTCTATTGTAGTCAGAAAAGATGCTTGATAGCATTTCAACTTTTTTGAATTTTTTATGACTTGTTTTGTGACCTAATATATGGTCTATCCTTGAGAATGATCCATGTGCTGAGGAAAAGAATGTGTATTCTGCAGCCGTTGGATGAAATGTTCTCTAAATATCTATTAGATCCATTTGGTCTATAGTGCAGATTAAATCCAATGTTTCTTTGCTGATTTTCTGTTTGGAAGATCTGTCCAGTGCTGAAAGTGAAGTGTTGAAGTCTCCAGCTATTATTATGTTGGGCTTATCATTTTCATTAGCTCTAATAACATTTGCTTTATATAGCTGGGTGCCTCAGTGTTGGGTGCATATATATTTAAAATTGTCTTTCTGAATTGACCCCTTTATCATCGTACAGTGACCTTCTTTGTCTCTTCTTATAGTTTTTTTTCTTGGAATCTATTTTGTCTGATATAAGTATAGCTACTTCTGCTCTTTTTTGATTTCCATTTGCATGGAATATATTTTTACATTTCTTTTTAGTTTGTGTGTGTCTTTATAGATAAAGTGTACTTCTTGAAGCAATAGATCATTGAGTCTTAATTTTTAAGTTGTTTCAGCCACTCAACATCTTTTGGTTGGAGTGTTTTCTCCACTTACATTCAACATCATTATTGATAAGTGAGGACTTAATCCTGCCATTTTGTTATTTGTTTTCTGGTTGTGGTGTGTTCTTCTCTTCCTTTTTTCTTCCTTCCTCTCTTCTTTTAGGGAAGGTGATTTTCTCTGGTGATATGATTTACTTTCTTGATTTTTATTTTTTGTGTCTTTATTGCATGTTTTTTGGTCTGAGGTTATCAGGAGGCTTACAAATGGTGGATCACCTGAGATCAGGAGTTCAAGATCAGCCTGGTCAACATGGCAAAACCCCATCTCTATTAAAAATAATGTTTAAAAAATAGCTGGTTGGGGTGGTGGTGCCTGCCTGTAATCTCAGCTACTAGGGAGGCTGAGGAAGGAGAATCGCTTGAAGTTGGGATTGCAGACGTTGCAGTGAGCCGAGATTGTGCCACTGCAGCCTGGGTGACAGAGTGAGACTCTGTCTCAAAATAAAATAAAACTAAAGTAAAATTTAAAAAAATTTAACCTAGCAACAACTTAAAAATTGCTCACATAAACAAACAAATGAAAACTAATAAAACTCTAAGGCTTAACTTTGTCCCACAGCTTTTAAAGTTTTGTTGTTTCTATTTTATCCTAAGGTACTATGTCTTGAATAGTTATAGTTATCATTTTTAATCGGTTCATTTAATCTTTCTACTTAGGATAAGAGTAGTTTACATGTCACAGTTACAATTTTATAATATTATTTGTTTTTCTGTGTACTTACTACTACCAGCAAGTTTTGTACCTTCAGGTGATTACTTATTACTCATTAACATAATTTCATTTCTGACTGATGTACTTCCTTTTGCACCTCTTATAGGACAGGGCTGGTGTTGATGAAGTCTCTTAGCTTTTGTTTGTCTGAAAAAGTCTTTATTTCTCCTCCATGTTTGAAGGGTATTTTAATAGGATATACTATTCTAAGGTAAAAGGTTTTTTTTTTCCTTCCACACTTTATATATGTCATGTCAATCTCTCCTCTACTGTAAGGTTTCCACTGAAAAGTCTGCTGCCAGGTGTTTTGGAGCTCCATTGTATGTTATTTGTTTGTTTTCTCTTGCTGCTTTTAGGATGCTTTCCTTATTCTTGACCTTTGGGGGTTGGATTATTAAATGTCTTGAGGTAGTCTTCTTTGTTTTAAATCTGCTTGGTATTCTATAACTTTCTTGTACTTGAATGTTAATATCTTTCACTTGGTTTGAGAAGTTCTCTGATATTATCCCTTTGAATAAACTTTCTACCCATATCTCTTTCTACATTTACTCTTTAAGGCCAGCAAATCTCAGATTTGCCCCTTTGAGGCTATTTTCTACATTCTGTAAGCATGCTTCATTGCTTTTTATTCTTTTTTTCTTTTGTCTCCTCTGACTGTGCATTTTCAAATAGCTCGTCTTCAAGTTTCTTCCACTTGGTCAATTCTACAATTAAAAGACTCTCATATATTCTTCATTGTACCAGTTGCATTTTTCAGCTGCAGAATTTCCTTGTGCAAGGGAAATGGGGACCGGTGGAGCCCTCTATTCTGCCATCTTGCTCCACTTCTCCCTCCTGTTTTTTACCTTCTTTTCTCACTTGCTTACCAGCATGAGTGGAAATTCCCTAAAACCCTCACCAGAAGCAAATGCTAGTAACATGCTTCTTGTACAACCTGCAAAACTGTGACCCAAATAGACTTCTATTCTTTATAAATCACCCAGCCTCAGATCGTCCATTATAGCAATACAAATGGACTAAAATACTATTCATTGAAGAAATAATAGTCTTCTTATAAATGGTGCCAAGACAACTGAATATTCACACACAAAATATGAAGTTGGATCTTTACCTCATAGTGTATACAACAATTCACTCAAAATGGATCAATGATGTAAATGTAATGTCTAAAACTATGAAACAGAAGAAAACATAGTGATAAATCTTCATAAACTTGAATTTGGCAATGGGTTCTTAGATATGACACCAATGGCATAAACAGCAAAAGAAAAAATTGATAAAAAAAACTTTATTAAAATTGTAAGCTTTTGTGCATCAATATACATTATCAAGAATGTGAACAACCTGTAGAATAAGAGGAAATATTTGCAAATCACATATCTGGAGGATCTACTATTCAGAACTCTTATAGCTAAATAACTCTTATAACTCAATAACAAAAAGAAAACAAACCAATTAAAAAGTGAACAAAGGACCTAAATATATACTTCTTCAAAGAAGGTATACAAATGGCTAACAAGTACATGAAAAGATGCTCAACACAATTAGGCATTAGTGAAATGCAAAATATAAACCATAAGATACCACTTTACACCCAGGAGGATGGTGTTTTAAAAATGGAAAACAACAAGTATTGGTGAGAATGTAAAGAAATTGAAATATTCCTGCATTGCTGGCAGGAATGTAAAATGTTGAAGCCACTGTAGAAGACTGTCTGGCAGTTTCTTAAAAAATTAAACATAGTATTACCAAATTACCCAGCAATTCCCCCACTAGGTATATACCCCAAATTATTAAAAACAGAGACTCAAACAAATACAGGTACATGAATATTCATAGCAGTACCATTCATAACAGTCAATTTATTCCTTCCTGCCTGCCCCATCCACTCCATACATGTTCCATTAAGATACTGAAAACAACTCATATGTTCATCAATGGATGTATTGGTAAATAATATGTGATTTAGACATACAATAAAGTAATATTTAGTAATAAAAAGGAATGAAGTACAGATACATGCTGTAATGTGGAGGAACCTCAAAAACATTAGGCTATATGAAAAAAGTCAGATGCAAAAGGTCATATGTTATAAGATTTATTGATATGAAATATCCAGAAGAGTTAAATCTATATAGACAGAAAACATAATGCTGGTTGCCAGGTGATATGGTCTGGCTCTGTGTCCTCACTTAAACATCATCTTGAATTGTAATCCCCACATGCTGGACGAGGGACCTTGTGGGAGGTGATTAAATCATGGGGGCAGTTCCCCTATGTTGTTCTCGTGATACTGAGTGAGTCCTCAATAGATCTGTTGGTTTTGTAAGGGACTTTTCCCTGTTTGTTTGGCACTCATTCTCTCTCTTGCTGCCCTGTGAAGAAGTGCTTTCTGCCATGATTGTAAGTTTCCTGAGACCTCCCCAGTCATACAGAACTGTGTGTCAACTAAACCTCTTTTCTATATAAATTACTCAGTCTTGGGTATTTCTTCATAGTTGCGTGAGAATGGACTAATACAGTAACTTGGTACCGCAGACAGTGGGGTGTTGCTATAAACATACCTGAAAATGTGGAAACACTTGATGTCAAGCCAGAAGTTTGCTGCGGGGGTGGAGTCATCTTGGAGAACCTCTGCTAGGGCAGTGCAGAAGGAAAATGTGGGGACTGAGTCCCTACACAGAGTTCCCACGGGGGCACTACCTAATGGAGCTGTGAGAAGAGGGCCACTGCCCTCCAGACCCCAGAATGGTAGATCCAACAACAGCTTGCACTGTGTGCCTGGAAAAGCTGCAGACACTCAACACCAGCCTGTGAAAGCAGACAGGAGGAGGCCTGTGCTCTGGAAAGTCATAGGGGCAGAGCTGCCCGAGTCCCTGGGAACCCACCTCTTGCATCAGCGTGACTTAGATGTGAGGCATGGAGACAAAAGAAGTTATTTTGGAATTGCATGGGGCCGGTAGACCCTTTGTTTTGGCCAATTTATCCCATTTGGAATAGGTGTATTGTCTGTACATCATTCATTTTATCTAGGAAATAACTACCTTGATATTGATTTTACAGGCTCATAGGTAGAAGGGACTTGCCTTGTCTCAGATAAGACTATGGAGTTGTATTTTGGGTTAATGCCGAAATGAATTAAGACTTTGGGCAACTGTTGGGAAGGCATAATTGTGTTTTGTAATGTGAGAAAGATGAGATTTGGCCAAAGCCAGGGGCAGAATAACATGGTCTGGCTCTGTGTCCCCACCCAAGTCTCATCTTGAATTGTAATCTGAATTGTAATCTCCACATGTTATGGGAGGGACCTTGTGGAAGGTGATTAAATCATGGGGGTGGTTCCCCCATGCTGTTCTCATGACAGTGAGTGAGTCTTCATGAGATCTGATGGTTTTATAAAGGATTTTTCCATTCTTTGCTCTACACTTCTCTCCCCTGCTGGCATGTTAAGAAAGATATGATTGCTTCCCCTTCTGCCATGATTGTAAGTTTCCTGAGGCCTCCCCAGCCATGCGGAACTGTGAGTCAATTAAACCTCTTTCCTTTATAAATTACCCAGTCTTGGGCATGTCCTTTTGCAGCGTGAGAACAGACTAATACACCAGGGAAGAGGGGGTGGTGGGAAACAATGGGGAACGACTGCTTAATGAATGTGATCTTTTCTTTTGAGATTATGAAAATGTTTTAGAAGTTGATATAGGTAATAGCTGTGAATGTACTAAATGAAATTGAAATGTACAGTATAAAACTGTTAATTTTATGTAATGTGAATCTCACTCATAAAAAAAAAAAGGAAGGAAAAAGCTTTAGGTCACAATCCACACAATAACAGCCAGTAGGTTGGATTAGGCCCATAAGCTGTAGTTTGCTGATTACTGTTTTAAGAGGTCACTACAATATAACAAATAAGAATGACATTGTTATTGTCTATGACGTGGTTATAAATTTCATAAGCTCTTCGAAGGCAGTATTCAAACCTCTCTTTCTACTATAAATTCATTATTCTTGGAGCAATCAACTGCTCAATAAATATTTATTCAGATGAATTAGTTTTTTTTTAAATTGGGATACTGGATAGGTCTTAATCACCCTTTATCACCGTTAGGAATTTAGAAAGTAGCATGAAGTTTTCAAAGAGTGAAATAATGAATTCTTTGGGAAATGTTAAGCCTGTGAAAATTCCAGGTGTGTGTGTTCGGGGGAGTGCATGAGGGGATGGGTGCGTGTGTGTAGCAAATGTGGGTCTGCAGCTTAGAGGTGAGGTCATAGCTGGAGATACGGACATACAGATTTGGTTAACATATATGAAATGAATCAGTGCTATCTAAAGTCATGGTCTCCAACTTCAGCCAGTCCCTCATCACTGATCAACAATCTTTTTGTTTGGCCTCAATTAGTCTCCTGTAATACTAATAAATAAAATTCATCACTATCTCTGGAATCCTTATTCCATAACATTATTTCAATCTCAGTTGACTTTTCCCCCCACCATATAAAGATTATGAGAGAGGATCATATTCAATGTTTCTCACCCATCTACAAATCCATCCCTATTTTGCCTTTTAATTTTTCTCACAGGTATAGTGTCTTACTCTTCTCCTAATGTGAATTATTCCTCTATATCTTAGGTTCCATTCCCTCTCTTCTCCCAAAAGTCCCAAGTGCACGAATTATACCTTCCATACGCATCCCTCTTCAGCAGATTAACAGGTTCAAGTCCCTCTTATCTATAACACATTCTCTCTCTCTATCACTTGCTCTCTTTCTCTTACTCTTTCTCTCTCTCTCTTCCTCTTTCACTCTCTTCCCCCTCCCTGTCTCTCCCTCCCTTTATCTCTCCTCTCTCTGTTGTTATACATACACACACACACACACACACACACACACACACACACACACACACACACATACTCCAGAATAAACTCCACCCACTCTTATTTAATGAAGAGGAGGAGTGTAAAATTCCAGCTAAAGAACATTTCTGAATTAAAGCAACACTTAGTAGACCACAACAGTTGGGTACAAGAAAAGCAGGAGATGCTATTCTGAAGTCAGGAATGGCAAATATAAGGTGTTATTTCTCAATGTGATCAATTAACATCTAGCACTAGTTTGAAAATTCTATGAGGTCAATGATTGTGTTTGCTCACATCCTTAATTCCTAAAAGAATGTCTGGGAAGAGTTGGGGAAACCTGAAATACCACTGAGATAAATAGGCACTTAGAAGGGGGAATTTAAAGGCATAATGATAATCCAATCCGGGGTGGAACTTATAAAATTTGTGACACCAATCCATATGTTGTTCTCTATCATTGGTCAAAATCCAAAGTGCTGAAAAGGAAAATGGTGAGAAAGGCAGATGGAGAAAGACAAAGAATAAAACAGGTGCAGAAATAGGTTTAGTTGTGTACCTGACACCACCCAGGGTGACAGAGATTGAAATTCAGATTCTAATTATTGATAAGGATAAAACAATTAAGTACATGTCAATGATTATTTAATATGATCCTTTATAATTTTTAAAGCTTCAAAAGGGACCTTGTCAAGAAATCAACTTCGTTAAAAGAGAGTTGTGTGTGGAAGAAGCCCCACTTCTAAAGTGTAGGCACTCAGCTTTAGGTGCTGGTTCAGGAGAACTGAAAAAATAAATAAACAGTTACCACCATACCTCTTTTATCAAGTAACAAGAAGCAGTAGTCTACTGCTGAGGGAGTGGTCATGGAGAGAGACCTCCTCAAAGGCACAGGTGTTAAGGGCCTGCTCAAAGCTGAGAATGTAGCAAGAATAGAAAGGAAGATGCTCTCCCACTCCAGCCCTCACAATAATCACAATATAAAGCAATCTCCACTGAGTAATATAAAGACTGTGTAGCATTAAAGATAGGTAGAGCAACAACAAAACCAAATCCAGTTCAGTTCCTGACTACATCAACTCAATCTTCTGTTGACAGAAAAGTAAGTATTCCTGTTTCTGAGCAAAAATCTTATTTATAAAAGTCTCTACTGTTATATATAATGTTAGATATTCGTTTAAAAATTACTAGACACACACAAACAAAAGAAAAGCAAGAAAAAATATTACCAAATGTCTAGAGATAGAACAGTAAACAGAAACACAGTGACGTCCTATATGTTGGAACAATTATACAAATAGGTTAATACAACTACCAGCAGAGAAATGGGAGATATAAAGGCAATTGAAAATCTAGAAAGAAAAATATTCAGAAACAAAGAATTCCTTTATGTGCTTATCATCAGACTGAACAAAACAAAATTAGAAAAACAACAACAGTGGACTTGAAGATAGGTCAGTTGAGTTCTAAGTGAAATACAAAGAAAAAAAAGTGAAGGAAAAAATATAACATAGTATCCATGGGCTCTGAAACAGCATCAAAAGCACCTAAACATGTGAAGCTAAAGAAGAAGGAGAGAATGAAAAAAAAGATACGTTTTAAGGAATACTTGCCCAAACCTAAAAATCAACGAAAGTCAACAAATTTCATTTCAAGAAGCTGAGGGAACCCAAAGAAAGATAAGCACAAAGAAAAACATATCTGTGCAGATTAAAACCAAAGGTAAGAAAAACATCTTAAAAGTAGAGAAAAATGCAACATTGTACAGAGAAAAACAAATAAAAGAATGACAGCATAGTTCTCATCAAAACATAGGGAGCCAAAACTCAATGAAGATCACCTTTGAAGCAAAAAATGAAACAATAAAACATTGTCAACTTAAAATTCTACACCAACGGAAAATATCTTTTAAAATAATAGCAAAATAAAGGCTTTTTCACACAAACAAAAGCTGAGAGAATTCACCTCAGCAAACCTGCACTACAAGTAATGTTGAAAATTCTTCAGGTAGAAGAAATGAGACTAGATAGAAATTTGGATCTACAAGAAGGAAGGAAAGATACCAGAAATGGCAAAAATAAGTACAAATATAAAAGGAATTTTATTCTTATTTTAATATCTTTAAAAGATAATTGTCTACAATAAAAATAGGAATGATGTATTGGGTGGTTTAAAACAAATGTAGAAGGAAAATGTATGACAACAGTACAAAAGATGGAAGGGAGAAAATGGATATATGCTGACGTATATTCTTATAAGGTTCTTGTACTGTTAAGTGTTAACAATATTATTTGAAGATAGACTGTTAGAGATTTCTATTATAAACTTTAGAGCAATCATTTAAAAATTTTTAAAGTGGAATAACTAGCATGCCAAAAGTGAGCATAAAATGGAATCATAAAAAATGCTCAACCTGAAAGAACGCAGAAGAAAGCAGATTGTTAAACATTAAGAACAGTTGAGCTCCAAATGGGCTGAAAATGTTCATTTTTAAAATAGAGCCACATTTCCTAGAAATAATGACTTGGTGAGGAAAAGATCAGAAAAGATAGTATAACAAAAGGTGATCACAGTTTTGGGTAGTAAATAAATACTTCCATGGATATGTTAGTCATCCAATAACTATGACCTTATTAGAGAACATAATTACAGTAGCAAAAGCTTGCTCCAATACTGAGTGAGACCAAATATACCTTTTTGTTAACTTTCTATTCTTTCAGTTTTCATTGAGAGGAGAACAAAACAGTTTGTAAACATCACTGAGAAATAGGATGCCATATACAGAGTTCAGATATAATGAATCACCAGTTAGAAAGAATATGAGGCTAAAATCATCACTCATGAACTAAAGAGCTCGAAATCCAGGGAAAGGCAGAGATAAAGGAATGCTTTCAGAGAAGCAGAGAATGCAAAAAAATAGAATTCAAATAAAGTTTCTTGATAGAAAAGCAACCAACCACCCATGGAAAAGAAAAGCACACAAAATTTAGAGCTAACAGGACAACCCTATTGTTTGCATGTTATACCTCTTCTAAATCCTATCAAAGTTTGCCCATTTACTTTTCCAAGAAAGAAAGCATATAATAGTTGAATGAATAAGCACTCTGGGTTCAGACAGATCTGCTTTCAAATCCTAGCCCTTCTACTTACCTACTCCTTAACCTTGAAAAAGTTACTCATGTCTTCTCAACCTTCACCTTTTTAATATTAAAATAAAAACAATGCCTTCATGGAATAGTTTTGAAGATTGATGAGATTGTGAATGAACAGTGCCAAAGACTGCCTATCACACATAAGATACCACATATGTAACCATTGTTATTTGAGAAAGCAGTCTAAATTCACATTGCTATTCTAATTGTTGTATTTACAGAAAAAAATTGGGTTGAAGCATCTTTTTAAATATAAATTATCATATATAACATATCTAAATTGCAGAATATGTGTTACCTATAACAACATCCTAAAGAGGGTCTATTTGAATGGTAACCAATCCTTTCATCACCAAAATGTCTTTTATGGTAACTTCATGGATGCAAAGGATTGTGCTACTTCATTTACAACAATGCAAAAATATCCCATTAAATTAACATCATCTAGCCAAAAGCAACGAAACCTAATGGTTTAGTTAGCCTAAGTGGTGGCCTTTCCTTTGGGAAACAAAACTTCCATTAGACTTCTTCTTTTTTTCTTTTTTCTTTTCTTTTTTTTTTTTTTTTTTTTTTTTTTTTTTGAGATGGAATTTCACTCTTGTCACCCAGGCTGGAGTGCAATGGTACAATCTTGGCTCACCGCAACCTCCACCTCCCAGGTTCAAGCAATCCTCCTGCCTCAGCCTCCCTAGTAGCTGGAATTACAGGCACCCACCACCATGCCCAGCTAATTTTTGATATTTTTAGTAGAGATAAGGTTCCACCATGTTGGCCAGGCTGGTCTTGAACTCCTGATCTCAGGTGATCCACCCACCTCAGCCTCCCAAAATGCTGGGATCACAGCCGTGAGCCACCACGCCCAGCCAGACTTCTTTTAAAATTTAAATTTCCCTGATAGACCGTGAAATATTTAAGAAGACTCTAATGCTCCCAGCATCCCTGATCAGGAACCACTACTCTAATATACTGAGAAGCATGGCTGGCAAAATCAAGTAATTTTATTGCTAACCAAGTGATAAGATAATCCTAGAAAACCAAATTACCTACATCACTTTTTCTTCTCAAATATTAGTTTTCACATATTCTACTAAAAATCACATGAGAATTCCAAATATAAAAATGCCAGAAAACTGTAAGAACAACATAAAGCAACATCACCATAAATGACAAATATTTTCTTAGACACATAGGAACTAAAATGACACTTAGCAGTGGATCCTGGTCAAAGGACGTCAGTCAGAGATTACTTGATGGAAGAGGCAATTTTTGAGTTTGGATTTATTTTTTTTTATTTTCTATTTTTTATTTTTTATTTTTTTAATACTTTTGAATTTTTTTTCATTTTTTTATTATACTTTAAGTTCTAGGGTACATGTGCATAACGTGCAGGTTTGTTACATATGTATATTAGTGCCATGTTGGTGTGCTGCACCCATCAACTCGTCAGCAC
>NW_016809144.1:300365-319661 GCF_001698545.2 Rhinopithecus bieti | reverse complement strand
TGCTCTGCCCCTCTTGAGTTTGGTTTTAAAGGGAGACAGAAACATGAGTCAGTCAAAACATACACATGCTTTTCGGGGAGAACGGCTTTCCAGATAGGACATATTATATTTGAGAGCTAAAAGGCATTACAGGAATGGGAAACAAGATTAGCTTGGAAGAAAAGGAGGACTTATATTTGGGGATAAAGTCAAGTGTTGATGTGACTGGGGAAGGTCATCTGTACTATCTACTGTCTCCCACAAAGTTTATATCTAAATTATCATGATCTTGTTTTGTTTGTAGTTACTTTGTTTTTAGGGTTTCCAAGTCAGAAATTTTACCAAGTTCTGATAGTCTGCTCCAGGGTACATAAAACAAGGGGAGTATAAGTCTATAAGATACAGAGGAATTGCAATTGGCTATTTTCCTCTCCATATGTAGTTTTGTTCTATTTTGTTTTTGTCAATTACAGATTTCAACATAGAAACAGTCTGCTAAAAAAAAATAGCTTCTGGATATATGTTGTTCTTCTGACTGGTTGCTAAGTATTTTCAGTTCTTAATTTGGGGTCAGGTCCTTATTGTAATTATAGATTTCACTTTGAAGCTTAAAAATAAAAGGGTTGCTGTGTGCTCATATATCTGTCCTGCATACATGTTATTTTTTTTAATGTGTTATTTTTAAAGCATTAAAATTGCTTTGATAACATATTGCTAAGTGTCTCTGTTTCAATAGAAAGAGCTCGAATTTTGTCTGAGACATAATAAGACATGATACCAGGAAGTCCAGTAGTCAGTCCATTGAATGGCTAAAAGGAAAATGCCCCTCATTCATTCATCCATTCATTCAAGAAATATTTTTAAACACTGACTTTTATATATATTCCAAACATTTTGCAATAACCAATGACTAATGATATGGTTTGGCTGTGTTCCCACTCAAATCTCATCTTGAATTTCCATATGTTGTGGGAGGGACCCTGTGGGAGGTAACTGAATCATGGGAGCAGGTCTTTCCCATGCTATTCTCATGGTAGTGAATAAGTCTCATGAGATCTGAAGGTTTTGCAAAGAGGAGTTCCCCTGAACAAGCTCTCTCTCTCTTTGCCTGCTGCCATCTATGCAAGATGTGACTTGCTCCTTCTTGCCTTCTGCCATGATTGTGAGGTTTCCACAGCCACATGGAGCTGTAAGTCCAATCAAACTTCTTTCCTTTCTAAATTGCCCAGTCTTAGGTATGTCTTTATCAGCAGCATGAAAACAGACTAATACAGAAAATTGGTAACAAGAGAGTGGGGCATTGCAGAAAATGTACCTGAAAATGTGGAAGCGACTTTGGAACTGGATAACAGGCAGAGGTTGGAACTGTTTGGAAGGCTCAGAAGAAGACAGGAAAATGTGGGAAAGTTTGGAACTTCCTAGAGACTTGTTAACTGGCTTTGACAAAAATGGTGATAGTGTTATGAACAGTAAGGTTCAGGCTGACGTGGTCTCAGATGGAGATGAGAAACTTGTTGGGAAACAGAGCAAAAGTGACTCTTGTTATGTTTTAGCAAAGAGACTAGCAGCATTTTTCCCCTGCCTTAGAGATTTGTGGAACTTTGAACTTGAGAGAGATGATTTAGGGTATCTGGTGGAAGAAATTTCTAAGCAGTGAAGCATTCAAGAGGTGACTTGGGTGCTATTAAAGGTATTCAGTTTTTAAAAGGGAAGCAGAGCATAAAAAATTGGAAAATTTGTAGCCTGAAAGTGCAACAGAAAAGAAAATCCCATTTTCTGAGGAGAAATTCAATCCAGCTGCAGAAATTTGCATGAGTAACAAGGAGCCGAATGTTAATTCCCAAGACTATGGGGAAAACATATCCAGGGTACGTCAGAGGTCTTCACAACAGCCCCTCCCATCACAGGCCCAAAGGCCTAGGAGGAAAAAATAGTTCTGTGGGCCAGTACCAGGGTTTCCGTGATGTGCATCCATTTAAATAATGTGCTGTCATTTAATATGTCTTCTATTTTAGATATTGAGTTTCTAACTAACAACAAATTAATTCATAAGTAACTACAATATATGCTTATATAAAAGCAAACACTCCAATACAGATGACAACCGTGTACTTGACATAAAAACAACACAATAAACAGACCTGCATGACTGGGTTATTGGAGAATTCACTGAGTTACAAAGATGAATTTTTTTAAATAAAGCTATACCAAATCTCTTTTGTTGAACTTCCTTTTCCTTCTGAGGAACTATTCTCACTATCCTATCTAGATTATATTCTTTTTAGCTGCTTTGAGTTATTAAAACTGTCTGATTCCAATTTTTTAAACTTTGCTTTGTTCATTTTAAAATTTAATTCTACGTTTGATACAAAGACCTTCTTATATCCTTATCCTAACCCAAGCTAGGGCTGTGGCTCTATCTGCAGAAATATCTATTTTTCATACACATTTTTCTTCTCTTTGCCTCTTCACTGTGCTGATTCTGTCATTATTGAGCATACCTGAACCATATGAGGAATGGAAGAAAATATAAAATGATCACTGCTTAGGGCTTGAGTCTAAGTTACATACCCCAATTCTACTTTACCAAAGAGTTATTGGAAGTATGCATGGTAACTGTTTATGTGGTTCTTGAATCCCTATTCTGCTATTGTTTCTTAGATATGTGGTTTGTGTAGAAACCCTTAGGGAGGGGAGAAGGAGAGAAGAGATAATCTGGATACTCCTAAGTCCCAGTCTGAAACACTTCCAAATAGCACCCAACTGTATCACCATTAACCTCTAACAACTGTGCCCCACAAAACTATTCAGAACTGTTGGGCACACGAGTCAATGAAATTATGCCAAATAATAAGCATATATTCTGAGAGAGAAGAGAAAAATTAGATAATGTTACTAGTAGTTTCTATGAGCTCACTTGGTCACTTGTGTCTATGCTACCAAAGGATTCAAGAAATCTAAGAGGTAGATGTGAGTAGATACCATTCAGAAATTGAAATGTCAATCTTCTTCTTGCTGTGGCCTTGAGGAGAGAGAGAGGAGAGAACACACTTTGTTCATAATCACAGCATTTCTCCAAATCCCACTACCTCTCCCTTATAATGACTATGAATGAGTGGGCAGGGGCTTAGTGTCAGAGCCTATTCTTGGAACTGGCACCTCTCAGTGAGCCCTAAACAATGACAGCTGTCTCCAACTACTGGTGGGTCTTAGAATGTAATAGAAGGGTACATTTTCATTTTATTTTAAGCTTTGGGTCATAGTCATTAACTGGGGGCATCAGGGAAGGATGTTACTTTATATCTTGTCAAATATTAGCTAACAGAATCTCAGTTGTTTTCAGGTAGCTAAGATTCCTTGATGTAAGGGAAGGTAGAACTTTTTGCTAGCCCTAGAAAATGACCCATGATTAATATAAACCAGTCACAGAAGTTCCATTTTCCTATTCTCCTTCATTACAAACTCCTTCCCATATTCCTTGGAGCTAGAGGTAGCCATGTGACAACAGCTACATTCAATGAGACCTAAAGGAAAGTCTGTTTGGAAACTTTTGGGAAAAATTTTGTTTCAAGATACAAAGATCTTGCAAGAAGAAAGTTTTGTGCCCCTGCCCCTTTCTTTCTACTTGAGATACTAGTGTGTGGTTTTGCTGCCTAGAGCTGCTGTAGCCGTCTTGAGGCCATGAAGGCAAAGTCAATGAAAATGTGCAGGTGCAGGCCGGGCACAGTGGCTCATGCCTGTAATCCTAGCACTTTGGGAGGCTGAGGCGGGTGGATCACAAGGTCAGGAGATCGAGACCATCCTGGCTAACATGGTGAAACCCTGTCTCTACTAAAATACAAAAAAATTAGCCGGGTGTGGTGGCGGGCGCCTGTAGTCCCAGCTACTTGGGAGGCTGAGGCAGGAGAATGGCGTGAACTCAGGAGGTGGAGCTTGCAGTGAGCCGAGATCGCACCACTGCACTCCAGCCTGGGCGACAGAGCGAGACTCCCATCTCAAAAAAGAAAAAATTTTCAGGTGCAAACAAAGCAAAATTTATGAACCAGCTGCTACAGCAAACCTGCAGCCACTTTCTTCCAGACTTCTTGCCTTTATTATTTAAGCCAAAATTCATCAGGAATTCTGTTAATTGCATGTAAAATCCTTCCTAACCAAGATAACTCATGCTTTAAAAAATTCACAGTTAAATTATTAATAGCCATGCATTTTTATTTAAAAATTATATTTACCTCCAGGTAACTTCCTTCGAGATATCAGGACATGCAAATACACTCTGTCTTGATGATAATATTGTTTTCTGTAATAATTATTGATTGGTCTCATTGTCTTTAATAGTTGTGACTTCAAGGGATTGGGAATGAACTACCATTTTTTAAAAAAATAACTAAACTTTTTATTTTCAAGTTATTTAACATTTAGTTCCTAGAGTTGGGAATACAGATTCAATGAAAAAATACAATAAAGTTCTAAAGGGTGTGTTACAATTGGAAAAGTTAGAGTTAGACTAACCTTTGGAGTTAAGGTTATCATATAAAGAGGTTATCATATAAAAAGAATTCAATAATTTGAACATCTGTTTTTGCAGAGGTATAGGTCATTGAACTTGGGAGAAACCACTACATGGTTCTAATTCTTACTTTAAAAAATTATTATTTATGGGTAAAGGCAACAAAATATTTTAGAATAGCTTACAAGAACAGTTTTATGTCATGCACATTTTTTCAAGGAAAATCTTTTTAAAAATTAAATATAGTCTATCACATATATGAAAAGAACAATGGTTAATTGAATATGTTTATAATATATTTTAAATGTCACTTTCCATATTCTAACTGAATATTTCAGTTTAAGTAATATCTTTCTACAAACTACACATATATACTCAGATTTACTTTGGAAAAAAAGTGGCATATAACCATATATTGAATTATCTTTTACTTTTAATTTGTTCATAGTACATGTTCTAGTCATAAAATCAAGTTTTCTTCATTTTATTAAACTGATTAAGTGTGATAAATAACCACAGATATAATTTCTAAAATACATCACTAGCTCTTTCTAACCAAGGGAGCTATTCCAATTGTCTAGTTGCTTCATAGTCTAGTCTAGTTATTGCAGCTAAAAGTAAATGGTTATTCTCTGGTTGGACATTTTATCTTTGTAGGGAGAAATAAAATATTTGTTTGTTGAAGCAGGTTGAAGCCGTTTTTGTTTCCCACAGGTATATAAGACAGATATTTCCAATGCTGTTATTCTCAAGTTAAATTTGCTAATATTTCAAAAACAAAATTGGTTTGGGATCTTTTTTCTGTTGCCACTGAAGAATCATTAGGCTGTATATCACAAACAAAATGTACTCATTCAAAAAGAAAGGCCCCAGTCTTCCAGTATATCTACTCCCCTACGTTGTTATTCTCAAATTGCTTGCAAAATAGTATTTTCCCTCTTGTAAGCTCAATGCATATAAACCACATATATACAAGAATCTGGGCATGACTTAAAAGTAAACCAATTTTCCTGTTTCTTAACAGTTGTCTTTACCAACCAACAACAATATTCTCTGATTATAATGTCCAAAAATGGTGCAGACGTAGATGAAATTGTGATTTAGGCAAAGCTATTTTGCATGCCTTCTTAACCTCACTTCTGGAATGATCTTCCTGTTTTCTATAGTCCTAACCAACGAATCATTAATTCAACTGGCTACTTTTCACACAAGCATCTGGATGTATTGGACTTTGCAGGGTCATTGCTTGTCAAATGTATATACCCTTTCTCCCAGTCCCTTGGGACTCTGCTTTTCCTGGTGAATCTCGTTCTACCTGGTTTTATTGGGTTACCCTCTCCTAAGATATTTCTATATTTACTAAAACATTCTAAAAATAAAGTAAATGTGTTTTAAAAACTCTAAATTGTTATGTAAATGTAAGTGACCATTGTTATTTTTATTATTATGAATTTACCAGTGATCAATATCTATTGAGTACCTATTATATGCCAGGTACTTTTCTAAGTAATTGGGATACATCAATGAACAAACCACACAAAAACCTCTGACTTCTTTCTACCAAGGAGAAACAGAAGATAAATACTAAATATGCTATAAGTACCCCTGAGAAAGTAAGAACTGTAGGTTAGGGAACAGAAGTATAAGGTAGACACTATAGAGTGGGATATAACTTTAACGGGTATTCAGGTTTCATTGAGAGGGTGACATCTGAACAAAGATTTGAAGGGGCTGAGGGAGTTACCCTTGAGAACACATTGGTGACAGTGTTCCAAGCAGAAGAAACATCCGGTGACAGGCCCTAGGGCTTGAGGGTACCCGGTGTGACTGAAGACATGCCAGGAAGTCATTTTGTCTGGAACAGAGAGAGTGGGGGAAAGAGCAGTAGGGAACGGGAAATTGGAAACCAGCTCATGTAGGGCCTTGTAGGCCATTAGGGTTTGTTTGGTTTTTTGGGTTTTTTTTTTTTTTTTTTTTTGAAACAGGGAGTCATTGAAAGACTGTGAGCAGAGGAAAGATCTGACTTATGATTTAATGAGATAAGTCTGGCTGCTTTGATAAGAATACACGGTAGGGAGGCATGAGAGCAAGCAGTGAGACTAGTTAGGAGACTACTACAATAATCCAGACAAAAGATAATGGTGCCTTAATTAGACCAGGCTGGTAGCAGTAGAGATAATGAGAAATGATCAGTCCCTGGATGTATGTTATGGGTAGAGCCAACAGCATTTTCTGAACATGGGATGAAATTTAAGAAAATAAGAATCAGGGATGACCCCAACATTTTGGCTTGACAAGGAATTTTTGGCAGGATGTAGTTATCATTAGCTGTTACTACCAGTAGGCTTGAAAAGTTACTATTACCAAGGTCTGGGACAAACTGTAATGACTGTAATGAACGTTCTTTAGCTTGCTTCTCATCTTAAACACAAGCAAGCAGGGCCAATTCTACATACATGAGAAAAAGTGTCTACATAGTATGATTTCCAGGGTGCCAGAAAGCTATAATGCCCTCCAAAATCTCCCACTTCTTGTTTGTATCAGGAATCCACATTGTTAGAACTTTTCCGAAAGGTTTTGAACACTATTACAATACAAATGACCCTGAAGACAGATGCCTTTTAAGCTGTTACCAGTTAACAAATATGTTTATATTTTAGCATGCAAGAACAGTCAAAGAAACAGAAAGAGAGACCTGGAAAAAGCCTACTCAACTGGTATAGTTTCAAAAAATAAGAAACCTGAGGGCCATGGAAGTTAAGTGACTTACCCAGAATTATAAAACTCAGAGGGACAAGATGTGAGACTAGAATCCAGGTCTCCTCATTCCTGGGTCAGTGCTGGTTTTAGGTAGATTTGCCTGGGAACAGAATGAATAGCCCAGGATGAATCCCTATTTGGGGAGACCATGGTGCTGAAGGCTGAAATGGACTTCAAACTCCAGCAAGAATCACATAGAAATCCTATTTGAGGCTGTTCCCTTTTGTGCTTTTGCATCATACCAGTTCTAGGACATCTCTCTTTATTTTCATCTTCTCCCTTTGACGCATCTTTCCCTTGAGCATCTTCCTATAATCATTCTCAAGATTCTCTCCAATTAAAATAAACAATTTAAGATGTAAACAAAAATTCTTCCATTGATTCTAGATTCTTGCTTCAACTCTCACAACCACCTCCAAGAAAGAAGACTTTACACTGGATGACCCCTTCTCTTCACCTCTTATTCAATCTTCAGCCCTATTGCAAGCAAGTTCCCCTTTCACTGTTACTTCAATTCTCTAAGAGAAAGTCATCAGTGGTCTCCTAAAAGATCCATAGGATCTTTTTAGTTCCTGTATACTTGACCTCTCCCTAGCATTTAACTGCTGACTGTTCCCTCATCATTAAAACTCTCTCCCCACTTGGTATCTGTGACTTTATGCTTTCTGGGTTTCCCATCCTATCACTCAGTTCATATTTTCTCAGTCTCCATTTAAGCTCTTGCTCCTATATTTGCTCTTTATTTAGTGGTGTTCCCCAGGGTTCTATTCTTAGTCCTCATCACTTCCTGATTTACAAATTGTCACTGATTTACTTTGCCTTTCCCTTGACTTCAACTACCAACTATGTGCTCATGACATCTCTATTTTCAGCCCAGGATTTCTGCTAGCCCCATTCTCATGTAGTCATTCATTTGGTCATTCAACTCATCTAAATCAAGTGCCCCTATGTGAATGGGTGGCCACCAATACCTGAGCCTCAACACAGCCAAAGATGAAATCACCTTTCTCTCCAAATTGGACCTGCTGATATACCTATTTCTGTGAAAAGCACTGCCCAACTCTCAACAGCTCCTCTCCTCTCTATTGCTGCCTTAGTTCAGCTCCTTCCCATACTTGAGTTCCCCAGCTGCAATGGTGCTCTGAGGGTCTCTCTGTCTCCAGTCTTCCCAACTGTTCCATCTTCCATAACATGATTAGAATTATGTAAGACACAAAACTGATCATATCACTTCCCTGATTAAAATCATTCCATTTCTCCATATGGATAATGGGATAAATTCCAAATGCCTTGTCATGGTATAAAATGTTTCCATACTCAAAGCCTTAGCTACTCTCCTATCTTACTTCATCTTTTGTCCATGCCTCACCACCTCTTCATTTTCACTTTTCATTCCCCGTGTGTCCAGCAGCTTGCAATCTCTTCAAATAATGCAGTCTGCTTTCCATCTCCAGGCCTTCCAGATTTAAGAGGCTCTTCATGTCTAGGATACCATAGATCCCTGTTTACCTGGAACATACCTATTAATCCTTCAACACACAATTATCATTTCCTCTATGAAGGAATTTCTAAACATTCCAACAAATAGAGTTTATCATACCCTCATTTGTGCCCTCACAATATTCTGCATTTCTATCATATCACATACAAAAGTTCATTACACAGCTTTTAACAGGTTTGCCTTTCTTACTAGACAGTGAGAACATTGACAAAGATGCTACCTCATTCAACTTTATGTTCCCAACAATTTGTAGTGTTTGACAGACAATTCTGTAAAATATTTACTGAACAGTATTTATCATGTGTCAAGGATTTCTGCATATATGATATCTTAATTCAAATAAATATTTGTATACTAATACAGTTTCAAACACCGAGGACATGGCTAAAAGGGAACAATTTAGAGATAGAGGAAGGGGTGTGGATTTCCTGTATTTTCTAAATTATTCTCATATTGCAGGTATTCTTACAGTACCGTCTATGGTGCTTCTGCCAAATAGACCTCATATACTTTCCTTGGTATTATATTAGCAATAAAGTAGCAGAGAACTCAACTCTGTAGAGAAATTGGCCATGTATATTTTGACTTCTTCTGTGCATTATTTTAAACTAACAAAGCCTCCTATAACTTTCAGGCAGGGTCTCTACCAAGCCACAGCATTTTTCTTCAAAACGTGGATGATGAACCATTTCCTGTGAGACTTGATTCCATAAGTGCAAAACATCCAAATTTCTTAAGAAATTGAAGGATATCAAATTATAAGGACAAGCTCAGACTAAGTTAGGAAATCTGTCTAGATTGGTATTTTGATACTTGCTACAAATGACTTTAATATACCAGGTTTTAAAAGAAAACTGAAATAGTAAAATAACTCATAAAATAGAGATAACAGCAATGAAACTTTTGTTGATTTTATGTAGTTATATTTATCTCTAATTAGAAAATAAAGCATATGGTACAAGAATCTGAAAGCAAAGTTTATTTACATCTGCAAATATAGGGTTTTTCCCATCATTCATTTCAATATCTTAAATTTTCTAATAACTTTTTACAGCCAGCAGTCACTTTAGAAATATTCTATTAGATCTCCTTGAAATGTGCACCATCAAAGGGATGAGGATAATAAGAAATTTAATAACTAAAACTGGTCCTTTAGGGTAAAGAAACCTTAATCAATCTGAAATGTTTTATAAATGCATATCTGTATTCAAAATAACTGAAAGCACATTTTCATAAATATGCTGTCCTACATAAGATGATGTTTCTTTTGTAATCAGTGTAATAATCACTGATGTTTTGGATTTATTTTAAATAGTTGATTAAATATTTCATTTCTGCCAACATATCCATTATGAATTATCCCCCTTAATGAGACAAATCTATGCTTTTCAGGTTGATTTTAATACATCACATCCAACTGGAAAGAAATTGAACAAATATTCTGCACAGGAGAAAATAGGCATTAAAGCAACATGAACTTCTTCACTGGTCTCTGGTAAAACAGGGAAAACATTATCTCCCACACCTTTGTAAATCAAAATTCAAAACCTCTCTGTTCAAAATATTTGGGGCAAGCAAAAAATTCTGGCCATTTTCATATTGTTTCGCTAAAAACTTTTCCTACATAAATAATTCCTTTTGAATGGATTGAAACGCAATGAAATATATATCAATTTTATTACAAATGAATCTTTTTTTGATGAGGGTCATTCAAACTGTTAAAATTCCTCAATTACTACTTTAAAGTTAAGAACTTCTTGTTTTTTTTCTAGCTGTTAGGAACCCAGAGAAATAAGTTTACTTGAGGTTTGGAAGAAGATACTGTCAAAAATTGGATAACTCTCTATCCTAGCATCTAAATTTTGAAGGTCCCAGGCCTGATACCGTGTCCTTTTTGTTTCCTTACCCACATTCTCTATTCTCTTTTAGGTAATCTCATCCACTTTCTTTTCTTTTTTTTTTTTTTTTTTTTTTTTTTTTTGAGATGGAGTCTCTCCCTGTCGTCCAGGCTGGAGTGCAGTGGTGCGATCTCGGCTCACTGCAAGCTCAAGCTCTGCCTTCCTCGTTCATGCCATTCTCCTGCCTCAGCCTCCCAAGTAGCTGGGACTACAGATGCCTGCCACCACACATGGCTAATTTTTTTGTATTTTTAGGAGAGACAGGGTTTCACCGTGTTAGTCAGGATGGTCTCGATCTCCTGACCACATGATCCACTCACCTCGGCCTCCCAAAGTGCTGGGATTACAGGCGTGAGCCACTGCGCCTGGCCCACTTTCATATTCATGTAGTGGTTCTCAAATGTGGCTCCTAAACCAGCACCATCAGTATTACCTGGGAACTTGTTAGAAAAGCGTGTTTTCCAGAGCTCTCACTTCACAGCTTCTGAACTGGAAACTCTAAGGGTGGCCCCCAGCAACTGATGTTTCAACAAACCCTCCAGGTGATTAGACCCACTGGGATAATGACTCCTTCTACCTATGTACAATTATCTGCTCCCTGAGATACCCTTGTGGATATTTTAACAGTCATTTCACACTTAATATGTCCATTAAGAAGACAAACCTTCGTCTTCTTCCAAATCTTCTCCATTTCAGCAAATGTCACTAGCATTGACTCAACTTGCTCAAGTTCAAAACGATGTCATCCTTGACTCCTCCTTTTCTCATTTCCCCCCATCCATTCTGTTACAAAATCTTGTCAATTTTGCCTCCCAAATATATTTTAAATCCACCTACTTCTCTCTACCTGCTCCTTTTACATTCTTCCAATGCGCTTTCTAACCGGTCCCTCTCTTCCTGTTTTATGCCTCTCTGATCCATTATCCATATGACAGTCAAAATAACTTTGAAATTCAAATAGTATCACTTCCCTGATTAAAAATTTTACCGTTTTTAGATTGCCTATAGAATAAAATTCAAATGCCTTACCATGATCTGCAAAGACTCACATGATCTGGCTTCTCCCTACTCATTCCTTTTCACATGATACTACCTCAAGTATCTACTGCACAACAAACACATCCTCTTTCTTCTTTGACTATGCCAATAACTTCTTCCACCCGGAACCCTTACTCTTGCAATCCCCTTTGCCTAAAAGTGCCTAGAGTAACTGGCTTATTCTCATTCTTTAGGACTCAGCTAAAATGATAATTCCTCAGAAAAACCTTTTCTAACCATCTTATTTAAAATAAAATAAACCATCCTATTAAAATTTCAGCCCATTATATAGGTTCTTCATAAAATTATCCAGAGTAAATACCACTTCTACAATCATTCTCCTTCTGTGTTGATTTGCTTGTTATTATCTGCCTATACCAATTCAACTCTAAGTTCCTTAAGGAAAAAAATTTTGTCTATTTTGCCATTTTATTCCGAGTTTCTAGCATGGTGCCTCACATTCAATATATGCTCAGAAGCAATTTCTTTTCTTTTTTTTTTTTAGACGGAGTCTCTCTCTGTCACCTAGGATGGAGAGCAGTGGTGCGATCTCGGCTCACTGAAACTTCTGCCTCCCCTCAGAAGTAATTTTTAAATAAATAAGGTAGCACTGCTTTTAGCTGAGTTCCTCAATGTAACATAATTAGCAATTTACTTTGAAACTATGGTATAAAGAAGGCATATCTTCTTGTTCACAAATTTTGCCCAAAGGCTTCATGCAAAAATGGTATTTTTTTTTAAATGAAGTCTTGGATAAAATTAAAATATAATTAATATTTGGACAATTAAATTAGAAAATATATTATTGATTTGAACATAATACTTATATGCTTTTCACTATTTTTTTTTAATAGAGTGAAATGTTTTAATAGAGTGCCATGTTGTCCAGGCTGGTCTCAAACTCCTGGGATCAAGCAATCTGCCAGCCTTGGCCTCCCAAAGTGCTAGGATTACAGGCATGAGCCACTGTGCCTGGCCTACTTATGTGATTTTTAAAAGATAAAACCCACTTCACAGGTGTGCTAGATGGCTTCAAAGGCCACATCTTCAGGCTCCTATGGCACAGCAGACCTTTCTCTGACCACAGGGACATTTTGGTAGAAAAGTTAAGAAGCAAAAAAGAGATTTCTCTTTAAAACCTGGTAAAACACGTTCTCTTCCCCAATCCGTATTTTAGCTACCACTTTCTCTTTCTACCATGGGTCAGATACTGTCCTAAGTACATTTAGTCTTTTCAAGAACCCTGCAAAGTAGATATTATTAATTCCAGGAAACTGAAGTTCAAAGCGGTTAAGGAACTTGATCAAAGTCATACAGCTGTTAAGTGGATGGTTCCAAAGATTAGTCTAACTAGTAGATGCATGTTTCCCAATATATATTTTGTCAACAAGATGTTACTAGCATTTTAGGAACAAAAAAAAAGAAATCCAAGGTCAAATAGCTAAGAAAACTCTGGAATCTTTGATCTCCAGCATTCGCAGCTCTATGGGGACATACGTATTCTCACATACTGATGGCTGGAGAATAACTGGCATAGTAACTTTGAAAGGCAATAATGACAGTTGTCTAGGCTGGGTGTAGTGACTCATGCCTGTAATCCCAGAACTTTGAGAGGCTGAGGAGGGTGGATCGCTTGAGGTCAGGAGTTCGAGACCAGCCTAGTCAACATGGTGAAACCCCATCTCTACTAAAATACAAAAATTAGCCAGATGTGGTGGCGGATACCTGTAATTCCAGCTACTCGGGAGGCTGAGGCAGAAGAATCACTTGAACCCAGGAGGTGGAGGTTGCAGTGAGCAGACATCATACCTCTGCACTCCAGTCTTGGTGACAGAGCGAGACTCCATCTAAAAAAAAAAAAAAAAAAAAAAAAAAGGCAATAATGACGGTTGGTCTCCATTTCTTCTCCATCCCAAGAGACATTTTATGCCTTTCTCTGCTCTAGACTGTTCCCTGAGAGATTGATTCCTATAAACTCATCACCTGAGCTGCATCACAGCTGGCTTTCCATGATACTCAGCCAATAGGAGATACCAGTAGAAGATAGGAAGACAGGTCAGACCATTTCTCACCTGTTCTCTCCCTGCTTGGTACCTCATTTCTGATCACAGCTGCGTCCCTCTAAGACTCCAGCTCCCTTTGGACAGCCAGCTCTCTCTCTAAGTAATATTATTTCTCCTTCTCCCTTCAAGTTTGGGCTAATAACAGCTTCCCTTGTTGCTAGTTTCTGGGTGGCTCACTCTCTCATGTTAGCTCCCTCAATTCTGCCAATTCTTCCGTAGTGGACTCCTCACTAAAGTCTCTTGAACCATTTGAATCGCATTCTATTTTATGCTGAAACCCTGACTTGCTATGTGTGTGTGTACATGTGTGTGTGTATGTGTGTGTATGTGTGTCTAATATGGAAATCCAAGATATACTGTTAAATGAAAAAAGAGGAGCACCATTATGATATGATCCAATAGAAAACACTCTATGTATTTCTAAGTGCATATGTGTTTTAGTAAATATATAGAAAAAGATCTAGAAAGATCTTTTCCAACACAGCAATAAAATTTGGGATGATACACACTTTGGGTAGGTAACGGGATTAGGCATCTAGGAGAGATTTTATAATATTTTAATTTTTTAAGTGAATACATTCATGGACTACCTGTATAATTTTAAATATATATATATTTTTTAAACTATTGCAAATTATTCAGGGAAAAAAATCTGCTACACCTCCACCTACTTAACCTATTATTAGTCAGACACATTTGGCCACTTAATCCTTCTCCCTGGAACCTTTGTTGGCATCTCACACAGTCTAGAAAGTGCTACATCGGGCCATGTGGCCCTTAGTCAAACATGATTAAGAGAACTTTCCCTGTTTGGATTTTGCTTCTTGAGACCTACCAGATCCATGATGCCATTCATGTGTATTTCCTCACTCTTCTTATTATTATCCAATCCTGTGACCTCCTGTTCATTGGTCTTCTCCTTCACTAAGGGGCAGACATCTCAGTTCAGCATCAAGGATTCTGAAGAAAAACCAGAAATGTTATGCAGTCCTGTTTTATGTTAACATGTTCTACTTAAGCTTTTAAAGCTACACTGTCCAATATGGTAGCCACTGGCCATATGAGGTTCTTAAGTGCTTGAAAGTGGCTAAACTGAGATGTGCTATAGGAATAAAATCGAAACCATATTACAAAGATCAAGTACAAAAACCAAGAATATAAAATATCTCATTAAGAACTTTTATACTGATTACATGTTACAATAAAAATGCAATTATAACAATTACACTATGATAATATTTTGGGTATAATGGGCTAAATAAAATTTATTAATTAAATTAATTATTAATAAAACTAATTTCACCTATTCCTTTTTACTCTTTAAATCTGGCTACTAGAAAATTTAAAATACATATGTAGCTCACATTATATTTCTATTCGACAGTACTAGCTAAGAGATGTCTACTTTTTTTATATTAAGATAAATACTTTTCCACAGGGCAGTCAGCTAGGCCGACAGTATAATTTTGACAGATGCAAACACGTTAGCCCCTCCAACAGGCAGTTCTCTCAGCCTCAGGATAAGGTCACTCAATAAAATCAGAATCATTTTTACCATTCTTGACATCGACCTCCAGAATCCAGAAAATCAAGCTGAACATATCATGTTCAGAGTAAATACGTCCTCTGATGCTAACCTGGAACAGAAGAAAAAGAAGAACTTAAATTTATTGACTGAGTTGGCTCCCTGTTAATGAGGATTCAGTGATGAATAGGACATATCCCTTGCCCTCAAGGAGACTACAATCTACTAAAAATGAGACAAATGAGTAAATAGCCAATTATAGTACAGTGCCAAAAATGTCATGAGAGGTACCTCCACAATGCACTGAAAAAACAAAAAAGAAGCACAGTAACTCACACTAGGAAAATCAAGGCAAGGTAGTCTGAAACAAGGCCCAGTGAGTTTGAAAGGAGTGAAAAGTTGTGAGCTGGCCTGAATTGGATAGCATTATTTTATTTTATTTTATTTATTTTATTTTATTTTATTTTGATACAGAGTCTCGCTTTGTCTCCTAGGCTAGAGTGCAGTGGCACGATCTCGGCTTACTGCAACCTCTGCCTCCTGGGTTCGAGCAATTCTCCTGCCTCAGCCTCCTGAATAGCTGGGACTACAGACATGTACCACTATGCCTGGCTAATTTTTCATATTTTCAGTAGAGACAGGGTTTCACTGTGTTAGCCAGGATGGACTCGATCTCATGACCTCATGATCTGCCTGCCTTGGCCTCCCAAAGTGCTGAGATTACAGGTGTGAGCCACCACACCCGGCCATGGATGGGATTATTATAGACAGAAGTAGAAGCATGTATACATAGCTGGAGAGGAGAAAATAATGCTAGAGGAGCTTCAAGTAACACAGTATGGTTTCAGTACAGAATCCAAGAACATAATGAAAGATAAAGAAAGGCAGATAGGTAGAAGCCAGGTCAGAAAACTCATTACTGATCAAGCGAATTTAGACTTCTTCTTGAAGGAAATGCAGAGTTATTGAATAGTAAGAACAAGAAATAATTTAATCAGATATGTTTAAAAAAATAATACTGACATGTGGAAAGGAGTTGAGTAGAAAGGCACATGACTTGAGGCAGGGTGGCCTTTAATCTGTTGCAGTGCTCCAGTGGAAATATGGACTAAGGCAATATGAACTAGCATAATGAGAGTAAAAATGAAAGTTCATGGTCAGAACTTGGTCATCAAGTAGACATCGGACTGGGAAGAATCAAGAATAGGGAGTAGCACAATGAAATTTACTCTGTGCCTCCTATGTGCCCAGAACTCTACTCCTTCCTTAGATAAACCCCCCAAAATAAACTATTAGCAACTTTCCAAGATAGAATCAAGCAAAAATAAAAATCTTAAGAGAGTTCCTTCTAAAGAGAGTAACTTTAGACAGTTTTCCATATTCCACAACATTTACCGCCACAGAAGAAGTTAGGTTAACATTATCTATTGATAATACTAATTAATGTTAATTATCTATTGTTAACAGATAATATTAATTGTTATCAATATTAAATACCTATTGACATTTTCACATTCTAGCTTTAGTAATTTAAAACACAATTTTTCAACGTGTCCAGGATAACACAGTATATTTATGGTGTCCAATACAGTAAATGCAAATCCTCCATATCGTTCCAAGGATTTTTCAATCCTGAGTAAATCATCATACCTTTTCTCTGGCCACATGAAAATTTGTTTAATCAAAACATCCATCAATGTAATAATCTAAGATTTTTTAAAAGATGCCAGCTTTATAAAACTTTAAATTGATATAATAATTATAGTAACTTATGAAAAGAAAATACTTAGATGAAGTCAAGTCATACCTGTGAAATTACATCAAAGTCAGTTGCACTGTATGGATTACTATTGGCATTGGCTGAGGTATAGAAAATGAATCATCACAGTATCTATCATATAACTTAGTGAGTAAATATGAAACATTAAGAAATATACAAGAAAAGCATACAAAAAGAGTAAATAAGCTCATTTCACTTATCAAGATCTGTTTAGAAAAGATAGGTATAATTTAGACAAATTTTATTTTAAGAGTGGACATGATGCCAAAGCATCGGAATATTCCACCCAAAGATGAAAGTTTCAAAGTCTATATCAGTGGTATTTACCTGCCAACAAAACCCAGTTATGAACCCTTACATTAACACAAATATTTATTAAACACCTACTGTCTGCAAGGTAATCTGGTAGGTACTGAGGATTCAAAGATACAGGTATCTAACTCAGTGATTCTCAACCAGAGGCGATTTTATCCCTTAGAGGATGTTTGGCAGTGTTTGGGGACATTTGTGATGGTCACGACTGTGGTGGGGGGTTGCTACTGGCATTTAGTGGGTAGAGACTAGGGATGCTCCTAAACATCCTACAATGCACAGGAGAGCCCATCATAACAAATTATCTGATGTGAAATGTCAACAACACTGAGGCTGAAAAACCCTGACCATGAGCTCTTTTCTTTTTTGCTTTTCTGAGCTTCAGTTCTGAAAACTGCAAAAAAAGAAAAAAAAAAAAAATTCTACCTTGCTTACGAGCAAATGTGTATACAGTATATAATACACTTAAAGAAGGTGTTTATATTCCCATTATACTTCTTAAATTGTGACTCAAAAAGAGAAATGAGTTGCCCAAAGACATGAAGCTAGTGTTGGGTCAAAGATTTTAACCAGTCTGCAGAGTCTGATTCATTCTACAGAAATTTGAGAAATATGCCCTTGGCTAGGAAATACTCACCCCATATTGCAGAATATATGAACACTCTGATAAAATTTATCTTTATGATTTTCCCCATTAAATTTCAGTGTCTCTGACAAGGGTCTCATTCTGTATCTTTTTTCTTTTTCTTTCTTTCTTTTTTTTTTCTTTTCGAGATGGAGTCTCCCTCTACTACCCAGGCTGGAGTGCAGTGGCCCAATCTCAGCTCACTGCAACCTCCACCTCCTGGGTTCAAGCAATTCTCCTGCCTCAGCCTCCCGAGTAGCTGGGACTACAGGTGCACACCACCATGCCTGGCTAGTTTTTTTGTATTTTTAGTAGAGACAGGGTTTCACCATAATGGCTAGGCTGCTCTCGAACTCCAGAGCTCATGATCTGCCTTCCTTGGTCTCCCAAAGTGCTAGGATTACAGGTATAAGCCACTGCACCCGGTCTCTGTATGCTTTTTCTATTTGAAAGGGAAAAAAGAGCTCTACATGACGTGAATGCTAAGGAAACTTCTTTGACCTTTTCTTTTGCAACTCACCTTTACTTCATGAACTCACAACTAGCTATTATATTTACAGTAACCCACAGGAAAGGAGGGAAATAATTGAGGCACCCAAATCTCTTTATTATCATTTGGGAAAATTAGAAAGCTTTACACTGTCTGACTCATCCAGAAAAGTGATTCCCATCAGCACAACACAACTGGTGAATTATCTTCCTTGTCCATTCATTCTATTTGAACACACTGGACAATTACGTTTTAATCTGTCTTCGTGGCTATATTCTTTTCCTTCTGGACAAGAGAAACATCATTTTAAAAAATGAGTACTGTTGTCATGAAATAGAGAACCATATTATATAGCTAGAGAAGACTTCATTAAAATAACAATTACTCAAAAGGCTGAGTAATTCAGATGTCTCCAAATTTTAAGGTAATGCAACAATCTTTGGGAACATGAAGAATGCCTAAAATCACTCATTTCTGAAATATTTATTTTTTGAAAAAACACATCTTCATTCCTAACTTCTTGGAAATCATGTCTTAAGACACTTCAGACATTTTTATTTTTATTATTATACTTTAAGTTCTAGGGTACATGTGTATAACGTGCAGGTTTGTTACATATGTATACTTGTGCCATGTTGGTGTGCTGCACCCATCAACTCGTAAGCACCCATCAATTCATCATTTATATCAGGTATAACTCCCAATGCAATCCCTCCTCCCTCCCCCCTGCCCATGATAGGCCCCAGTGTGTGATGTTCCCCTTCACAAGTCCAAGTGATCTCATTGTTCAGTTCCCACCTATGAGTGAGAACATGCGG
>NW_016809144.1:271382-297420 GCF_001698545.2 Rhinopithecus bieti | reverse complement strand
TTGGAGGCTTCGTTTGTTTCTTTTTACTCTTTTTTCTCTAAACTTCTCTTCTCGCTTCATTTCTTTCATTTGATCTTCGATCACTGATACCCTTTCTTCCAGTTGATTGAGTTGGTTACTGAAGCTTGTGCATTTGTCACGTACTTCTCATGTCATGGTTTTCAACTCTGTCAGTTCATTTAAGGACTTCTCTACATTGGTTATTCTAGTTAGCTGTTTGTCAAATCTTTTTTCAAGGTTTTTAGCTTCTTTGAGATGGGTTCGAACTTCCTCCTTTAGCTCAGAGAAGTCTGATCGTCTGAAGCCTTCTTCTCTCAACTTGTCAAAGTCATTCTCTATCCAGCTTTGTTCCATTGCTGGCGAGGAGCTGCTTTCCTTTGGAGGAGGAGAGGCCCTCTGATTTTTAGAATTTTCGGCTTTTCTGCACTGTTTTTTCCCCATCTTCGTGGTTTTATCTACCTTTAGTCTTTGATGATGGTGATGTACAGATGGGGTTTTAGTGTGGATGTCCTTTCTGTTTGTTAGTTTTCCTTCTAATAGGACCCTCAGCTGCAGGTCTGTTGGAGTTTGATGGAGGTCCACTCCAGACCCTGTTTGCCTTGGGTATTAGCAGCAGAGGCTGCAAAAGAGTGAATATTGCTGAGCAGCAATTGTTGCTGCCTGATTGTTCCTCTGGAAGCTTCGTCTCAGAGGGGTACCCAGCCATGTGAGGTGTGAAGTGTCAGTCTGCCCCTAGGTGGGGGGTGTCTCCCAATTAGGCTACTTGGGGGTCAGGGACCCACTTGAGCAGGCAGTCTGTCTGTTCTCAGATCTCAAACCCTGTGCTGGGAGAACCACTACGCTCTTCAAAGCTGTCAGACAGGGACATTTAAATCTGCAGTGGTTTCTGCTGCCTTTTGTTTGGGCATGCCCTGTCCCCCAGAGGTGGAGTCTACAGAGGCAGGCAGGCCTTCTTGAGGTATAATGGGCTCCATCCAGTTCGAGCTTCCCAGTGCTTTGTTTACCTACTTTAGCCTCAGCGATGGCGGGTGCCCCTTCCCCAGCCTCGCTGCTGCCTTGCGGTTAGATCGCAGACTGCTGTGTTAGCAATGAGGGAGGCTCCGTGGGCATGGGACCCTCCCGGCCAGGTGTGGGATATATTCTCCTGGTGTGCCC
The DNA here is from genome assembly GCF_001698545.2 of Rhinopithecus bieti. Lineage (NCBI taxonomy): Eukaryota > Metazoa > Chordata > Mammalia > Primates > Cercopithecidae > Rhinopithecus > Rhinopithecus bieti. The sequence goes on along the minus strand of NW_016809144.1, from coordinate 296,265 downwards.
ATTTGCTTGAAGCGCAGTATTGGGGTGGGAGTCACCCGATTTTCCAGGTGTTGTGTGTCTCAGTTCCCCTGGCTAAGAAAAGGGATTTCCTTCCCCTTGCGCTTCCCAGGTGAGACGATGCCTCACCCTGCTTCAGCTCTCGCTGGTCGGGCTGCAGCAGCTGACCAGCACCGATTGTCCGGCACTCCCTAGTGAGATGACCCCAGTACCTCAGTTGAAAATGCAGAAATCACCGGTCTTCTGTGTCGCTCGCGATGGGAGTTGGAGACTGGAGCTGTTCCTATTCGGCCATCTTCACTTCAGGCATTTAATCAATGCTGAAAGTTTTCTCAACACATTATTTAGGATATAATTTCCAATCAGGAGTTTTGTTTCGTGTACTTAAGATATGGTTGTTAACACTTGTATTTGTGGATGTTTATTTTCTATTTATTTTCATGACACTATTGGTATGTTAAAGGTACGAAACGGATTTCCAGGAAGGAAGTCCCAGTTTATAACATTGTGGCTACAGGAAATGAGGGTTTGATTTACATGAGCTTGGTTTTTTAGCCATCCCGGAATCAATTAGTTCATAAGTTGGAGATCATGTGCTCAAGTGGTTCCCAAACATCTGTTGCTGTATTGGTTTCATTGGAGTTACCTGAGATGGTTGGATGGTTTGGTTAATTTTTAAAAAATGAACTCTCAGGAACTCATAGTCAACATGTGGGTGTTATGGCATAAGATCATAATTAGGCCAGGTCCAGTGGCTCACGCCTGTAATCGCAGCACTTTGAAAGGCTGAGACAGGCCGATCACTTGGGGTTCTGAGTTCGAGACCAGACTGGCCAACATAGCAAAACCCCATCTCTGCTAAAAGATATAAAAATTAGCCAGGTGTGGTGGTGTGCACCTGTAAGCCCAACTATTCAGGAGGCTGAGGCAAGAGAATCGCTTGAACCCAGGTGGTGGAGGTCACTGTGACCTGAGATAGAACCACTGTACTCCAGCCTGGGAGACAGAGTGAGACTCCATCCCAAAAAACAAACAAATAAACAGACAAAGAATATAATTAGTAATTAAATACTATTATTGTGTGGTATTTAAAAATACTTATTTAAATTTATTTAAAGCCCTAATGAGGAGTTCAGAAATTTAACAGAGCTTAAAGGAAATGGAATTCAAATCTAATTTTGCCATTGTCCCAAGGTGACCTAAACAACACACAAATGCTGAAGTCTGAGCATGGTGCTGCCCTGCTAGTGGATGGAAGCTTTGGAAAGGTTCTTCATTTCCTGGCAAGCATCATTTTATGTTAACATTATTATGAGTAAGATTTCTTGAGGTCTTAGATTCATTTTGAAAATGCTATCTACTATTTTTGTACTTCAAAATGACACATGATAGTGACCCTTGAAATACTCAAAGAGTATTTTACTTGTAGATCTCAAAACTGCATAATGAATATTACTCAGAGTCATAAGCCTTGACAGAGTCGCCTACAATATTCCTATTCCTTAATGCCTAACACCATACTGACAAGATTAATTGAAAAATACGCCTTAGGGGAAAAAGTAACAGTTGGGTAAGGAGGGTGGGGAGGATCTGGGATAGCGGGAAGGAGGGCCTATGATACAGATTATACTATCTTCATTGTTAAACACTGAATATAATCTCCCATCTTTCCTTACCAGCAGATTCACCTTCAACCTTCTTGCTTTTACCTAATTTAAATCATTGCTTTATTCATACCTAAAACAAATACTGTCATAGGTTCATGTCCAATGCAGCATTTTGTGTACAGACTACAAGTTTTGCTTTAGAAGTTATGGGAGGCAGAAGGAACACAGCTTGAGTTTTTAGTTTTCAGGTTGAGCTTGCAGCAGGGGAGACAGAACAAACTTTGGACTTTGAAACCAATCCAACTTGTAAATCATCAAGAAAAAATGAAATTGAAAATTAAAAATTAAATCTATCCAGGCCTAGTCTAGGGAAAAGCTGTAAAGTTCTTAAAATGAGGATTTGGGTTCAGTTCGCACACCTCCTGTCCCTGATATATTCTGCTTATGCTTCTGCAAAGCATGTCCGAACCTTGGTACCATTTTATGTTTGGTTGATCTGATATCACTCCTTTCAGCATAGCTGATGACCCCGGTAGCACCAATTTTCCAAGACCACATTTTTTCTTCCCACTCTTTTTTCAGTACTACATGCTTTTTAACAGTGGTTTTGGACATTGCAATTCATTCCAGAATAGTGGAGATTTTGATCCTAATATTTTCAATCTGTCAGAATAAGGGAAAGCAGTCTCAAGACAGGTTGGTAGTAGGAATTGGCAACAAGGAGTCATCTTTGGGAATCCCCAATCATACTGGGTGGGCCACCTACTTTGTTTCCAGAGTGCTGGCAAAGGTAGGTGGAATACGGAATAAATTTCTCTAGTCATTTTGTTAATGATGTATTCAGGAGAACACAGTGTTGGTACTGAATGATCCTCATTGTTGATATACAAGCCCTATGTCACTAAGTAATGACACACCTCTTGCCTTCAGTTGTATATTTTTATTTGATAGACAACATTATTTAATAATAAGAGACAATAGCCTAGACAGAGGAATCAAGAATTGTAGGTCCTCTTGTTCTTTTACAGCTAAATTGTGGCAAATTACCAAATTTCTGAGTCTCAGATTGCTCTCCTGTAAAATGGAAATTTTAAAAGCCTATTAGTAGTCTAGGAACCAAATGGAAAAATAAATATAAAAGGACTTTGTAAAATATAAAGTTCTTCACTGATAAAGCATCATTTATCTTGTTTCTGCCCCTAAAGGGAGTTAAATTTGCCTTAACTCCTCTACTCCCTCTCAACTAGTCCTCCTCCTTAAGAACATCTTAGAATATTCATTTGTAAAATAGATGCCCCAGTTAGGGGTATGGCTACAATAAAGCCACTGTCCCCAGAAGAAAATGAATCTACAGTTAAAGTTAGTGAGACCACACAAGGAAGAAAGTGGTCTGATTGATCTCATATTATAGTTTCAAGAAGGAGCAGATGAACTCCATGAACACTGAGTTATTCACTCTCAAGATGCATGATGTCCAATCAGTTCATTCTGATTTGCGGAATGTCATTAGATCACTAGCATCTAATAGGTGGATGAACTCAGTGTACTCAGGGGTGAACAGGTGTATCACAGCTGGGAGCTGCCAGAGGGCCAAGGTGCAATCATGAATGATGTTTTCTGAAATTAGCTCTGATGATTCTAATATTGAAAACATTGTTCCATAGAGAAATTTTCAAAGAATATGCAGAGCATTTGGTAAATATGGGATTGAACACTGGAAAATTTTAAAGAATTTTGTTTCATTATAATCACTGAATGGCAGTGTACAGAATTCCATCTCTACAGTTGAAATTGCATCTCCATACAACAGACAACTGGATCTGAAGCTTAATATCTTGAATGGACATTACCATGATTACATATATAAATTACCACAATCAAGGTGAACAAAGGTGAAATGATGCTGTGGTTATTTTTAAATATTTCTGCCTAGCATTAGTAGGATAGACTCAGCCAAACTTTGGGCCTAATTCTCTGCTCCGATGATGATAAGTGACATAAAAGTAACAAGGATAACCTTACACAGCACAATATATGTTTAAATAGCAAGTTGCAAATTACACTTCCAGAAGCAAGGTTATATCATCTTGTATTTGATAAAATGATTGGTTTGCAAAGGAAGGAGGATCCTACTTGCCCAATGTTCCAGCATTAGCACTACTTTTTCCAGCTTGCCTCATAAATCCTGGAATAAGCTAACTGATTTCCATCTATAGGCATACCTTGGAGATATCACAAGTTTTGTTCCAGGTTACCACAATAAAGCAAATATTGCAATAAAGCAAGTTGCAGGGTATTTTTTGGTTTCCCAGTGCATATAAAGGTGACACTGACACTACAAAGTAGTGTATTAAGTGTGCAATAGCATTATGTCTAAAAAAAGTATATACCTTAAGAAATATTTTATTGCTAAAAAATGCTAATATTCATGTAAGCCTGAGTCTTAATCTTCTTCCTGGTGAAAAGTCTTGCCTCAATGTTGATGGCTGCTGACTGATCAGGATGGTGATTGCTGAAGGTTGGGATGGCTGTGGCAATTTATTAAAATAACACGACAAGGTTGGCTGCAGCAATTGACTCTTTATTTCACAAAACATTCCTCCATGATATGCAATCTCTTTGAAGGCATTTTACCCACAGTAGAACTTCTTTCAAAACTCAAGTCAATCCCCTCAAACTCTGGACTGCTTTGTCCACTAAGTTTATGAAATATTTTTAAAATTTTGCTGTCATTTCAACAATGTTCACAGTATTTTCCCAGGAGTATATTCCCTCTCAGGAAACCAGTTTCTTGGCTTATCTATAAGAAGCAATTCTTCATCCATTCAAGTTTTACTGTGAGATTGCAGCAGTTCAATCATATCTTCAGACCCCACTTCTAATTCTAGCTCTCTTGCTGTTTCCACCACATCTGCAGTTACTTCCTCCATTGAAGTCTCAATCCCCTCAAAGCTGAGACTTTGAGTCTCTGGGTGTTGGAATCAACTTATTCCAAACTACTGTTGATGATATTTTAATCTCTCCCATGAATCTCAAATGTTGTTAATGACATCCAGAATAGTGGATCTTTTCCAGAAGTTTTCAATTTACTTTGTCTAGATCCATCAGAGGAATTACTATCTATGTCATCTATAGCCTTATGAAATTTACTTCTTAAATAATAAGATGTCAAAGTTAAAATTACTCTCAATCCATGGGCCGCAGAATGGGTTTTGTATTAACAGGCATGAAAACAACATTAATCTCCTTGTACGTCTCCATCAGAGCTCTTGGGTGACCAGATGCATTATAAATGAGTGGTAATATTTTGAAACAAAGCTTTTTTTTTTTCTGAGCAGTAGGTCTCAACAGTGGGCTTAAAATATTCTGTACATCTATGTTGTAAGCAGACGTGCTGTTATCCACGCTTCGTTCTTCCATGTATAGAGTACAGGCAGAATAGATCTAGCATAACTCTTCAGGGCCCTAGGAGTTTCAGAATGATAAATGAGTATGGGCCTCAAATTCAAGTCACTAGCATGAGCCCCTAAAAAGAGAGTCAACCTGTCCTGTGAAGTTTTGAAGCTATGAAAGGCCTAGATGGCTTTTTCTTTCTATAGAAAGCTGTTTTATCTACATGGAAAATCTGTTGTTTTGTGTGTCCACATGCTTCAATTATTTTAGCTACATCTTCTGAAAAACTTGCCACAGCTTCTACAACAGGACTTGCTCCTTCACCTTGTACTTTGATGCTATGGAGATGGCTTCTTTTCTTAAACCTCATGAACCAACCTCTGCTCGCTTCACATTTTTCTGCTACAGCTTCATCACCTCTCTCAGCCTACACAGAACTGAAAAGAGTTAGGGCCTTGCTCTGGATTAGGCTTTGGCTTAAGGGAATGTTGAGACTGGTTTCATCTTTTATTCAGGCCACTAAAACTTTTTCCGTATCAGCATGAGGCTGTTTCATTTTCTTATCATTTGTATTTTCATTGGAGTAGCACTTTTAATTCCCTTCTAGAACTTTTCTTTTGCATTCACAACTTAGCTAACTTTGGCACAGGAGGCCTTTTTTCAGCTTATCTCAGCTTTCGACATGGCTTCCTCACTCAATTCCGTCTAGTTTTCGATTTAAAGTGAGAGATGTGCCACCCTTCCTTTCACTTGAACACTTAAGAGTCCATTGTAGGGTTATTAATTGGCCTAATTTCAATATTGTTCTATCTCAAAGAATTGGGAGGCCTGAAGAGAGGAAGAGAGAAGGGCCATTGGTGAAGCTGTCAGAACACACACAACATTTATTAAGTTTAGCATCTTCTATGAGCAGAGTTTGTGGTGCTCCCAAAAAACTACAATAGTAACATCAAAGATAACTAATCGTAGATCACCACAACAGATGAACAGCAAGTGAACACATGCTGCTTGAAAAACGATGCTGACAGACTTGCTTGAGTCAGGGTTGCCAAAAAACTTCAATTTATAGAAAAACACATTTATCTGCAAAGCACAATAAAGGGAAGCAAAATAAAAGGATGCGGGGATTTGCTTATGCAAACAGCTTCGTATCTGTGATAAAGGAATATACTAAGTAAAATATGGACTACCCTGGACTGTCTCCACAACTACAACCGATGTTCACTTGGTCAAGAACTTAGTTCAAGTGCTTCTGTGGTCACACAACCCAAAAGGCCTCCACAGCAGAAATGCTGCTATTAGGTACTCACTAACTAATCATTGAGTCCCCAGTGTTTCCTGAGGGTTATTTCACAGGCTCCTGACTCTGAAGCCTCTCAAAGTTATTCCAACGTTAAGCTCATTTCTATGAGAAAGAGGTGAGAGGAAAAAAGACCAATAGTGGAAGGCCAGCTTCAGCGCAATACATGTACTTAATAGTTTCTCTCATCTTATACGATATATTCACATTTCCCTTTAATATCTGTTTTTGAGGGAGAGAAGCTTCATTCGTACCTACTTAGTGGCTGCTTTATAACAGTAAAATAGACGCTTTTGCAGAATTCTTTTCTGCTTTTTTTTTTTTTTTTTTGGTGAGACAGAGTCTCACTCTATCACCAAGCGGGGAGACCTCGGCTTACTCAATCTCTGTCTCGTGGGTTCAAGCGATTCTCCTCTCCTGCTTCAGCCTCCCGAGCAGCTGGGACTACAGGCGCGCACCACAACGCCCGGCTAATTTTTCTATTTTTAGTAGAGACGGGGTTTCGCTATCTTGGCCAGGCTATTCTCCATCTCCTGACCTCAGGAAATCCGCCCGCCTCGGCTTCCCAAAGTGGTGGGATTACAGACCTGAGCCACCGCTCCCGCCCTTGCCTTTTATTAAAGCTACAAATCACACACACTCTTCGCTTCACAGGGGAGCCCCGCCCCCTACTTCAGGCATCCAGCCATCCTGTATTCTCTAATGGCGTGGGGCAGAGCTATCGCGAGACTCCACTGTCTCCTCAGCAAGTCTTTAACAGCGTGGACTTGCGCAGAAGAGACTCTTGAAGCCAGTTCAGGAAAAAGGGGGCGGGGTGCTCTGACGAGAGCGTTCCCCTTGACCCCCACGCTACAGCGCGCGCCCGGCAGCTAGGCGCTGTGGTTTCTGGGTCTCCCGGGGAACCCCTACACTATCCCGCAAAAAGGGCTTGTGCCCACCTCAAGCCGATGTTCGGTGGGTGGCGAATGCGTGCCCGTGATCTGCGGGGTCTGTAGAGGAGCGCAGGCCTGGTGCAAAGAGACTCAAGAGGCTCGGAGAACCAGCTTGGGTAGGCGCTTGGGTGATAGAGGGTCAGGGGTCAGAGGTCGGGAGGGAGGGAGGTGGTCTCTGGCCTCCCGTACCAGGGAGGGAGGACGCTGGTTGTCCTGGAGCCCGGGAAGCTCTAGGGCTGAGAGGGAGCCGCTGCGCGAGTCTTCCCCACCCCTTCCCGATACCGGATTAGCGAATCCCGGACCACCATGTTCCTCCGGGGATAAAGTGGGGTCGTGGGAAAGGAGGGTATGCTTCTCCTCATACATTGGGGCCTGCGGTGTTTGTCTAGCGCGTCCACCACCCTAGGATCCGGAGTCCGTCGTCACGCTCCTCGGCCTCGCGGTCGCTTGTTTGCTCGGCCTGCTGGGAGCGATCCGGCGCTGACAGCCCCGCTCAGACTCCGGGAGCCGCTTGTGGGTCTTTCGGAAGATAACTGAGTGGGTATCACCGTGCGCCGCAGATCTGCCCCCAAAGGCTGGAACTGGGCGGCCGCCTCCCTTCTTTGTGCGAGGCATTGTGTTAGTAAAAGGGGAGGCAGAGGCTTCTCAGTCCGACTCAAAGTTCTCCGTTACCTCTGGAGCCAGATTAATTACATTCGAATTGAGAACCACTCTTCCACATTGTACAATTTGGTAGTTGCTAGGTTTATGAACGAAGATAGGGTGTTGTTTGATGATTGATGGTCACTGTATAATAAATACAGTATTATTAAATACTGACCAGGAAGCTTTACACTTTTTCCAAGTAGTTGGACATTATCACGAGGTAGAAATCCTAGATGTTTGATGCCTTCCAACTTGTACTTAAGGAACTTGGGGCTTTTTCTGAACAAAATAAGATAATTTTAAAGTTATTACTGTTATTTTAAATTATACCAGTGGGCATTAGTAGGAATGATGAAACTCTTGAATAAAAACGATCCATGATATCTCTACTGTCACCAAAAAGACTATTTAGTTTATGATTAGTAAACATGCTGGAGACAGAGCAGTCCTGAGCAGTATTGTGATAATTATGTCCGTGCTCGCAAACCTGCACTTTCTAGAGCTTTGAAGGACCAGTTAACTAGTAAGCTGGCAATTGAGAATACAATAGTTTACTTTTGAGAGATGCTATTGTATATCCTCTTTGTCCACCTGAAAGGAGCTGTACTTACAGAATTATTAAAGCTTTTATTATTAAGAGTTTAGGCTAGTAAGATTTAGGGGAAACAATTTGGTGGTGAAAAAGCTTCTTATGAGGGCATTTTTCAAGTTTATGTAACTAACATATTTTAGCATTTAGTAGATGAAAATACTCTCACCTTGCTGGAATTATTTCTAAAGAAAAGGAAAAGATTATGTTAACCCTGGGTCATTAAGAGCTTCCTAGTACTTAGTAACGAGTGGGTGTCGTTTCCATAAGACAACATTGTGGACAGGAATATGGCAAGTGTATAATCCTTTTTGCCCTTAATAGCCTAAACCCAGATCTACCATGGATTTGTTGTAATTTCAGGATTTGTATGTATCTTATAAACATGAAATAATATTTTTTGGGGAAAAATGTGAATTTAAGTTGTGTTATTCATTTGTTGGATTGTCTTAGTAATTTAACATTTTATGTTTATTTTTCTAGCATTCCATCCTTGTTTTCTGTTGAAGGTAAAGTTCAGTCAGTTTCCCTGCCTTGTTCTAGTATTTCTTTTTTCTCAGAATTACTAAAGAATAGTTTCATATTACCTATAGTCTTCTAGAATGTGGATAAGAGAGACTTCTCCAAAAAGAAATATGAGTAAAGTACTGTTAGGTCCTCAAAAGGAGGGAATATATCCACAGAATTAGAGATCTTTGTTTCACCCTTTTTGTATGTGTTTACTTCCTAGTACTGACCTGGCATTGGGAGTACAGCACTGAATGGGATACTACTCCTGTCCATCTTTCAAAGTGAACATTGTAGCAGTTGGGACCGAGGAGAGAGAGGACCTTAACTCAGCTTCTCTGGTCATGGAAGCCTTTCCAGGGAAGATTGGGATGGAGACAGGCATAAAATCAATTCAAGCAAAAGGCTTTTACATTTAAATACAAGACAGTAAAAGTGTGGTCCATATAGAAAACTTCACATAATTACATTTTACCCAAACACTGCTAATTAAGGAGGAGGAAGTTGTGACTGATAAGGTATGAAGAAAACTAGAAAAATATGGGATGTGGTTAGGTACAGAATTTCACCAGTACTTGACTTACTAGTTGCCATATTGCATTTTAGTCATAAGTATTTTTGACCAAATACTATTTTCTTTGGTGCAAGAAGTTAACCCTGAATAGAGATTTCCTTAAGTAAAGACTCAGTCAAAACCAGGAGCTTTTTGTTTGGTTGGTTGATTTTTTTGATCATGAATGTTTACTCAGCTAAGAACTGGACGAAGGCAGAGCATTGCTAGAAATTCTGGTATTGACTTTTCTGCAGTGTATCATTATCACTGATAAGTGCCTTGAGGCACTAATATTGGAAGAATCAGGTTGAAAGAAAACATCTGAAGGAATGTGCAAATTATAATGGTGTACATAATTTAAAAGATACTGGATAGGTTTTACCAGAGAACAGAATAAATAGTTGAAGTAATGTTTTCTGGTTTGGTAATGTGTCTGTTACAAAATTATTGTAGGAAACATGGCACATGTTACTTCTCACATTCCATTGGCTAGGACTGGCATAGGACCATACTAAGCTGGACAGCCATTTCTCAACTACTCTATACTTTGAGTGGAAATAAGTGGATTTTAGTAGGCAGCTGGTTATCCGTAACAAGGTTTTTTGTAGGGATTCTAAAAAATAAAGGGAGTAGTGCCTGGGTGTTTGCCCGAGACATTCTGACTTAGTTGGCTAGGCATCAGGATTTTTTAAAATTTCCCTGGTGATTTTAATGTGCAGTCAAATTTGAGAAGTACTGATCTGTGGTCCCCCATCCTGCGACATTAAAGTTTGGTTATTGTGAAATGTAATTTAGAGCAGGGGTCCCCAACCCCCAGGCTACGGACCGGTGCCAGTCCGTGGCGTGTTAGAACCGGGCTGCACTGCAGGAGGTGGGCTGCGGGCAAGCGAGCATTAACACCTGAGCTCTGCCTCCTGTCAGATCAACAGTCAGTAGATTATCATAAGAGCGTGGACCCTATCGTGAACTGCATATGCACAGGATCTAGGTTGTACACTTTTTATTAAAATCTAATGCCTGATGATCTAAGGTGGAACAGTTTCATCCCTAAACCACCCCTCCCCACCCCACCCCTCTCCTCCGGTCCATGGAAAAATTGTCTTCCATGAAACCTGTTTATGGTACCAAAAAGGTTGGGAACTGCTGGTTTAGAGTATTCTCAGGATGACGATAAATAGCAACTACCATTTATGGAATACAGGCCAAATTTCTGGTACTGTGCTGTTGTACTTAAACTATTTCTAACCACAATCCTGCTATCATCCCCATTTTAGAGATGAGAAAATTGGCACAGAAGACTGGATAACTATTCCAGTGCCACACAGTTAGTAAATGCCAAAGCTGGAATTAGAATGAATGTAAGACTTCAAAGCATCGCGTTCTCACCTTTAAGCCACATTGCTTTGCTAATGTGAGACTCTGCTAGAGAGTTGCTTTTGGAGTTTTCAGAGTTAATGATTCCACAAGAACCATGTTATTAATATTATTATATTAAGTGTGATACATTTTGTAACTGGCCCAATTCCCTTTCTACACTCCCTCTACCCCTTCACCCCCCATATCCATGCTTTTTGCCATGTGCAGTTTCACCCAGTAAAGAAGTGTAGTATATTTTTCCACTACTTAACATTGGGTCCATGGATATGTCTTGCTTTGGTCTGTGGCACCTTAGTGGTTTTTAAACAGTTTGAAAACTACTTGTGTGATTGGATTTGCACTAATACACCTCAACCATTGCCATAAAGAACATTCCTGGGTTACTTTGCTGATCCAAGGAGAGAGGATAAGAACTATATTAAGTAGAGCCAAACTACTTTTCCAGAAACCTAGCTTAGATTAACCTCCTTCAGCTAATGTGCAGATCTATGAAAAGAAATGATTGCTGTATCAAGGTATTGAGCTTTGGGGTAGTGTGTTATACAGCATGTTTGTGCCAGTAGTTAATTGATAAGCTGCTATAGCCTAACATTTTAAAGTTCCTGCAGTGATCTGACCCACTTTCAGTATTCCATCTTATGCTTTGAAGAAAACTGGACAAACATAAACACTTAGGAAATTAAGAGCTTACTATATTATTCCTCCAAGATAAGAGAGGATAAGATGCTTTAAAAGTAGTTAACCATAGCCAAGGATTAAGTGAAGCACTGGCTAAGAGAATAGAATTCTTATGATTGACTTATGTACTGTCTGATATATAGACTTTTTGCAATTATGTGAATGCTGTATATTTGTGCTGTTCAGTACAGTAGCCACTAGTCACATAGGGCTATTGAGCACTTGAAGTGGGGCTAGTGAGACTGAAGAGCTGAGTTTATATCATTTAATTTTATTTACAGTCACACATCACTTAATGATGGGGCTGTGTTTTGAGGAATGCATCATAGACAAGTTTGTTATGTGAACATCTTAAGAGTATACTTACACAAACCTGGGTGGTACCGCCGGCCTACTACACACCTAGGCTCTATGGTACAGCCTACTGCTCTTAGGCTACAAACCTGTACAGTATATTCTGTACTGGATACTGTAGGCAGTTGTCATACAGTAGTATTTGTATATTTAAACATATTTAAATATGGGAAATGTACAGTAAAGATATGGTATAAAAGATAAAAAATAGTACAGCTTTGTGGGGTGCTTAGCATGAATGCAGCTTACAACACTGAAGGTTGCTCTGGGTTAGTCAGGGAGTGAATGTGAAGGCCTGGGACAATACTGTACAATTCTGTAGACTTTGTAAACACTGCACGCTTGTGCTACACAAAATTTAGTAAAAAATAAAGTAATGCAGTCAGGCGCAGTGGCTCATGCCTGTAATCCCAGCACTTTGGGAGGCCGAGGCGGGCGAATCATGAGGTCAGGAGATCGAGACCATCCTGGCTAACACAGTGAAACCCCGTCTCTACTAAAATACAAAAAAAAAAAAATTAGCTGGGCATAGTGGCGGGCGCCTGTAGTCCCAGCTATTCGGGAGGCTGAGGCAGGAGAATGGCATGAACCCAAGAGGTGGAGCTTGCAGTGAGCGGAGATCGAGCCACTGCACTGCAGCCTGGGCAACAGAGCGAGACTCCATCTCAAAAAAATAAAAAATAAAAAAGTAATGCGTTATGATGTTACAATGGCTCTGATGTCACTAGTCCATAGAAATTTTTCAGCTCCTTTATGGAACCACTCTAATATTTGGTCCCTCATTGACCAAAATGTCATTATGCAATGCATAACTGTATTGAAAGTTAAATAGTCATATGCAGCCAATAACTACCTTATTGGATTTGCTTTGGCCAATAGTAGACAGAAACTACTTACTTGGAGCTGCCAAGGAAACCACCTTCCTTTGAATCACAGGGCCACCTTGTTCCTAAATAAAGATTCAATCATCAGGGAAGGAGAATAGACCTTAGGCAGGTAAATAATGTCACTTTAGTTTCTTTATGGTTATTGGTCTATTCATATTCTCTTTCTTGGGCCAGTTTTGTTCATTTGTATTTTGTTAGCAAAATTTTATCATTTATCATTTTATCCAGATTTTTCAGGTTTATTGAATAAAGTTAAATTTAATATTAAAATTTCTAAATCTTGTGCATCTAGTTTTTGTTTCTGCTCTTTAAATCAACTTTAAGATATAGTTTATATATAAGAAAATTCAATTTAAAGTATATAATTTGATGAGTTTTGACAGATGTATACTCTGCAATCATGTGTTGAACATTTATGTTCCAAAGCCTGCCTTCCTGTTCCTTTGCTGTCAGTCACCTCTTTCTATTTCCTTGCCTCTGACAACCACTAATCTGCTTTCTGCACTTAGGTTTTTGCCATTTCTAGAATTTCATGTAAATGGAAGCATATAGTATATAATCTTTCACATCTATCTTCCTTCAATTTAGCATAATACTCTAACAGTTCATTCATGTTATTTTACAGAAGTCTCTTTTTATCACAGACTAGTATTCCATTGTATGAATATGCCACAACATGTCCATTCACCAGTTGTTGAACATTTGGGTTTTCTTCCAGTTTGGGGCTTTTAGTAGTAAAGCTGTTAACGTTCAAGTTTAAATTTTTGTGGATTTATGTTTTGATTTCTCTTGGATAAATACCTAAGAGAGGGATTGCTAGTCTGCAAACATATCCTTCATCAGATACTTGATTTGCTAACATTTTCTCCCATCTATGACTTGCTTTCATATTTTGATGACAGTATCTTTTGAAGAACCAAAATATTTATTTTTGATGAAACTTAATTTATCATTTTCTTACATAGTCTGTGGTTTTTGTTTCTTGCTTAAAAATTTTTGTGCCTTTTTTTGGGCGAATCCAATGTCATTTAGGTTTTCTCCTCTGTTTTCTTTGAGAAGTTTTAGTTTTAGCTTTTATTTTTATTATCTATTTTTAGTGAACTCTTATATTTTATGAGGTAAAGTTTCATTTTGTTGCATATTGGTATCCATTTACTAAAAGGATACCTTTCTCACTGACTGCCTCTGAACTTCTTTCAGAAATCAATTGACCATACATGTGTGGGTCTACTGCAGGACATTTTATTGTGTTCCATTGATCTATATGTTTGTCCTTACACCACTGCTACGCCATTTTTATTTCTTTTGACATACGTCTTGGAATCAGTGTAAATCATTCAACTTTATTTTTATTTTCTAAAATTATATTGACTTTCCTGTATTGTAGGCATTTTAATATAAATGTTAACATCATATTGTCAGTTTCTACTAAAGAAACCTGTTGGAATTTTGAATGGGATTGCTTTTCTGTAAGTTAATACTAAGAAATTGACATGTGAACATTTTGAGTCTTCTAGTCCATGGACATAGTACATTGTATAGATCTATAATTATATACTATTATACTATTTTCTAAATTTTTATGTATGCTTGAAAATTTTCATAATAAAATATAGTAAGTTATCTTTTGGAGAAATTTAAAATCAAAAAAGTTTACTATATTTATGCACATATTTTAATTTTGCTTTTATTTCCTTGTGTGTGGATCCAGATTTCAATCTGATGTTGTATTTCTTCTACCCAAGCGCTTCTAACATTACTTAGATTTTAGGTATACAAGTGATAAGTCCTTTTGCTTTTGTCGATCTTTTTTTCACCTTCATTTTTGAAAGATATTTTGCTGGGTTTAGAGCTGTAGGGTGGGAGCAGTGGCTAAACCAGAAAAATAGGGCAAATCTGGAGAAAAGTCCTCACTTTTTGGTAATTTAATCATGGCATACCTTATTGTGATTGTTCTTTATGTTTGCCCTGATTGGGTTTCATTGAGCTTCTTGGTTTTCTGAGTTGATGGTTTTTATAGAATTTGGAAAATTTTCATGTATGATTTTTTCAAGAAGTTTTTTGTATCCTTTCTTTTCTGTTGACATTCCAGTTTTATGCATGTTTGACTCCTTAACATTGTCCAGTAGGTTTCTGATGTTCTATTTATTGTTTTTTCAGTCTTTGTTTACCTCGGCTTCATTTTTGACAGTTTCTGTTGTTACTGTTGTTTCCATTGTTTAAGCTTATTCTCCTTCTTTTTTTCTTTGCCATTTCTAATGTGCTGGTAATCTCATACAATGTGTTTTTCATTTCAGATGTTGCATTTCCATCAATAAATTCTGTAGGAGTCATTTGTATGTCTATAATTTTTTTGTCATATTCATGTTTTCCTCTACCTTCTTGAACATACTGAGAATATTTACAGTAGCTGTTTGAATGTTTCTTTCTGCTAATTATATCATCTGTGTCATTTCTGGGGCTTTTTGATTTTTTTCTTGTCATGGGTCTTATTTTTCTGTTTTATTTTCATTTTATTTTATCTTATTTTATTTTATTTTACGTACCTGATAATTTTAGATTTGATGCCAGACATTTGTGTTAGATTTTGTTCCACACTTTTAAAGTATTGTTGGGCTTTGTTCTAAGGGGCAGTTAAATTACTTGGGATTAATTGAGAGATTTACCTTCCTATTATATTGCTCATTAAATTATTTCTACAATTTATTTTATTTTATACAACAAATTGACTTTACTAAATTTATCTATTAAAGACTAATAAAACCATTAGAATTTATTTGATGTATGAGATTATGGTTAATATGTTCATTCCTTAGTCATATTGACCTGGTAAAAAATTACTCATTGCTTTATATCTCACTGAAGATTTCGTATTATGTTTATGGGCTATGAATTTATGCTGAATTTCTCATCTGGTAACCCTTAAGTACTAAATCATCTCTCGGTATACCTCCTGTTGTTTCATTTGTCCTCTAGAGTTCACAGTTACCAGCCAAGAAAACTTGAAAATGAGCAGCCGGAGGAAACGTGCTCCTCCAGTGAGGGTAGATGAGGAAAAGAGGCAGCAGCTTCATTGGAATATGCATGAGGACAGAAGGAATGAACCTATCACAATAAGTGATGATGATGAGCAGCCCTGCCCAGGTTCCGATACCTCTTCTGCTCATTGCATCATTCTAAGTGATAGTCTAAAGGAAGAAGTGGCTCACAGAGACAAGAAGTGTTCAAAAGTAGTGAGCTTCTCAAAACCAATTGAAAAAGAAGAGATTGTTGGTATTTTTTCCCCTTTGTCTGTAAAGTTGAATATTGTGATTTCTCCCTATCACTTTGATAATTCCTGGAAAGCATTTCTAGGAGAATTAACTCTTCAGCTTCTTCCTGAGCAGAGTTTAACTGAAAATTTTTCCGAAAGGAGTATTACATTGATGAGTTCAGAGTCAAGCAATCAGTTCCTGATTTATATTCATTCAAAAGGTGAAGATGTAGAGAAACAAAAGAAAGAACCAATGAGTATTTGTGACAAGGGTATTCTAGTGGAGTCATCCTTCAGTGGTGAAATGTTAGAAGATTTGGGTTGGCTGCAAAAGAAGAGAAGAATAAAACTTTATCACAAA
This sequence comes from Rhinopithecus bieti, assembly GCF_001698545.2. Lineage (NCBI taxonomy): Eukaryota > Metazoa > Chordata > Mammalia > Primates > Cercopithecidae > Rhinopithecus > Rhinopithecus bieti. The sequence goes on along the minus strand of NW_016809144.1, from coordinate 279,832 downwards.
CCAGAAGGAAATCACATTATCAAGGTACTCAATTTTTTGTGATGTCTTTTGAGGCTCTTCTACAGTGGCAGTCCACTTTTAAATTAACTTGTGAGAGAAGTCTGAAAAGCCAGCAAAGCCAGCCTTTCATTGTTAAGTTTCAAAGTACACTTTAAGCTTTTAATAACTATTAAAAGTATGTTACAACTAATCATTTTCAGGCTACACTTTTTCAAGATCTTCCATCTCTACTTTCAGTGACTTGTTTTGGTCCTCATCATCTGTTCCTCTTACTGCGGCAGTCATTTAACCATTTCTCTGTTTGCTATTTTGTGTTTTCAAATGCTTCGATTTTGTCTCTGGAATTGTATGATGTGAATGCAAATGAAATTCTGTTCGTTACTGCCTACAGAATTAAGTATAATCTTTCTAATCTGGCACAGAAGTTCTTCCCTTGACAGGCCCTTGAGCCTTACTTACCTTTTATTACTCTGCTTTTTATTTTGTCCCAGAAACTCCAAATTGATTTATTTCCTCCATATACCACACTGACTGTCTGCATCTTTGCTTTTGCTCTTATAGCTCCCTCTGCTTCAGTTGTTCCCTTTCCCTGATAATTTCTGGTTATTTTTTAATATTTAGTATAGCATTAATTTACCCAGGGAGATCATTTCTGAGGAGATCGTTTCACATAATACTATGTGCCCTCTCCTCAGAATCTCTGGTAGATTTTTTTTTTTTTTTTCGGCCTTGGCGACTTGTCATGTACTTAACATTTTATATCATTCCGCTTTGGTAAACTATGAAGCCTTTCATCTTTACAGCCTAGTAAAGTACCTGGTACCTAAATTTTCAGTAGATGAATGAATAAATTTGTAATTTATTTCAGTCTTTGCCATTCACTGGCCAAATAACTTTATGTGAATCATTTAAATGCTCTAATTTCAGTTTCTTTATGAAATGTCAGTAATACCCGTTCTTCTTACAGCATAAAATTGTGTTTAAAACGAGGTCAGATAATGTAAGAAAGTATACTTTGCAAACTGTGAAGCAAATTAATATACTTTTATGTTAAACTTGAAGATTTAAAACGTTAATTTCATGTTGTTTAACTGAAAACTGTTTCATATATTTCTTGCATCAATAACCTTAGTTATAGTTTTAGAATTGTCAGAAGGGAAGGAGAAAATTTAGAATTATTAGATTGCAATTAATTTTTCCCTGTACAGTGAAACTATGTAACCAGGCATTCCCTCTCTTTCCTGATTTTGCCAAATTGTGGCTCAATGATAACAAGTATGTAACAATTTATGACTCACATATCTGTGTTCTCTCTATGTTCCCTGCAAACCAAGTCTTAATCTATTCTTTTTTTCCTGATCCTGAATTTTACAAATATTTAAACATTTATTGCTGCTGTAGTAAGACATTTCCAAGCAAGCCAAGACAGAATACAAACAGTAATGAAATACACTTTGTCATTCATTTCTGTGTAAGGCTGGTGGATTCCTGTTCTTTAGTGAAAGAATATGAGATTCTCAGTGATTAGGGACTCAGGTACAACATAGTCAACATGAAGTAAAGGGAACTAACATTTATTGAATGTCTACCATTAGAAACTTTTATAGTTATATTATTTAAGCTAGACATCTCTCCATTTTGTAAATGAGAACACTTGGGTCAAAATAAATAGGTTATTTTTTCTCCAATTCATTTAGCTTCTAAGTATCAATGCCAGGATTCAAAATCAAGTCTTTCAACTGTAAAACTTCATACTACATTGCTTTACTAGGGTCAAAATATTAACATTAATCAAGGTCTGTTTTTTTACACGTTTTAGTGTTTGATTCAGCAATAAGGATGCCCAAACCTAACAGTGTAGAAGATTCCTAGCATGTATATCATAATTTTCTGGGGAAATCTGCATTTTTAACAAACTTGACTGATTAATTAATTAGTTTTGGGAATCATTTTATTAGTAGATAGAACTAGGTGTTCTTATCACATTCTCCCAGGTTCGATTTCAGTTAGGGAAATATTTTTTTCCAGCAACTCGAATTGTACATTGTAGGCACTTACATTTGTAATTTGTTAGTGAAAATGAAACACGTGGGGGAAATCTGGTAGGAATGTATTTATTATTTGTGGCACAAATGCTATGAATACCTTTAAAAATAGTGATGCTAATTTTTTCTTTCTTATGTCCTCATAAAGAATGGTGTATTTCAAATGAAACTACTTTTATTTTGATTAATTATTTGTAGGTTGGAATTTATCTTTTGGAAGCTGGCCTAGCAAAACTAGACTTCTTGAGTGATGCAAATTCAAGAATGAAAAAGTTCAATCAGGTTATGAAGAAAGTAATGGAAAAGTTACACAATTATATTATTCCAGGTAATATTTACAGTAAACTTAAAAATTTCTATTACTTAGGAGTTGTGAGTTTTTTTCTCTAAGCGCTGGACATAACAATCAGAAAACAGCTAATAAAGTCATAATAAAATTAAATGATTATATGGCAAATTATACTTATTTGAAATGCACCCACTAATATAATTTGTTTCTTTGGTTAACTCTGTGTTTACTTTATTGTAAATATTAAAGGATTATTTGCAGAGTCAATATGCAAGTCAAAAGGCAGAGTCTAAAGGGATCTGAGCTGGTTGGGATTTTTGCATTATTCCTGTGCTTTTATTTTGTCATGGCCAGAAATTCTTGGCTGGCGTTTATTCCACCTCTCCTTTGCAGTCTGACAAATAATTTCAAAAGCTTGGTTCCCATAAAGACCAGATAACTTTGCTCTGTTTCTTGGCAAGACGTTGCATCTTTGGTCAGGACTGCAGATTCAGAGTTGTCTGCCATTGGTCACCATGGGAGAGTGTGGATGGCTTGGTGCAGCTCATCAACACTACTGGAAAAACAGCCCAAATTCTCCAAGTTCTGCTCATGGTGGGTCAGCATTATTTCAGGTGCAAATTATAGAACATTGTCATACTGGAGTATTTGAAAATCAGTTTCTAACTTTGATTGTTATTTCTCTAGTACATTTTTTGCAATGCTTTATAATATCAGTAATAGTAAATCATTTTGCAAGTTAGATACTTTAAATGAGGAAACCTCTGGTTTTGGGATTAGAAGGAATGAATTTAAGTGCATCTAGAGTTTTAAAGTTATGGCCTTTTAAAATATTACAGTTTGTACATTTTAAAGCCTGGTATCTAAGGAAAACTTCAAATTTAACTATTAATCTTGGATTATATAATTATAGTAAAAGTCTAAAAGAACCAAGCATAAAGCTATACATTAACTGTGAAGTTTTGGAAATTTTACATGCCATATTTTTTATTGGCAAAAAATAAGTCATGAATTTTTTGGTGTGATCTTTTAGTTTTAGAAGTTATGAGGTGTGTCCTGTAAAAGTATATAGGCCTCTTTCAAAGCAATTCAGAAATAAATGATAGACTTTTTCACCTTGAAAGAGTTATGTTTTTAATAAAGAACCATTAACTGACAGGAGTTTGTAAATATGTTCAAGGTTTTTATTTTTTCATGTTATAATAAGCATAAATCTTCTTCCACAGAACAATTGTGCCCACCAAATGAAATTAGTATTTTTACTATTTTACAAATTTGCATTAATAACTTAATAATCACTTGTCTTCCAATTGGCTGCTACTGCTACCAAATGCCTATCCTTTTTTAGCATAAGAAATAAAATGAGAACCCGTTTCTTATTGGGCATAGAACAGTTATGTCTCCATATGGATTTTGTATGTTAAAATTGTAAAAGTAAAATAAGTTGTTCCTGTATAAACTTCAAACAGCATTCACACTGAATTCCTCAAATGTTTGTAAAATATCCGCAATGGCCAGTACACGTGTCAGCTTCTCTGAGGGGCTACAAAAATGAAAAACTTTGCCTTTGTCTCACTGGGGAAGGGACCAATGGACATAAATGATTGCAGTTGGTACTGCAGTAGATTACAATGTAATATTACTATATCCAGAATATAAAAATATTGCACAACAGAGGAGAACATAATTCCAGCCAGGGAAAGCAAAAGAAAATGCCATGGAAAAAGTAGCAGTTAAACTTTCTTGAAGAATGGATGAGTAGATTTTTGATTAATGAAGAATTAAAGATAGGGCCTTTCAGTGACAAAACACACCGAGCAAGACCCCAGAGTTGGGCAAGTTCATCGTATGCTCTTAGAATAAGAATTGCTTATAGTTAGAAAAGTCACGTCAGTTTTTGAGTACATTTGTTGTGTGATGTACAGATGTGTTGGAAGAGGATGAAGATGATCCGGAGAATGAGCCAGAGGGACAAGACATTGACGAGCTGTATCACTTTGTGAAACAAACACATCAGCAAGAAACACGATCCATCCACGTGGATGTCCAGCATCCTGCATTGATCCCTGTGTTGAGACCCTACCAAAGAGAGGCTGTCAATTGGATGCTACAACAAGAGTGTTTCAGAAGCAGTCCTGCTACTGGTAAGAATAAGATGTTTAAAGAAAAATTGATTAGAGAGATTACATCAGAGACAATTAGGGCAGGGGGAAATTAATCATTAAAATAAACATCCTGAAAATATAAGATAGAATGGGTGCTATGAACAAAATTATTTTCTAAGAAATTCTTTAAAATTGAAACCTAGAAAATGAATTTGTGGGTTTCTTCATTCAGAAAAGTTTGAACTGGTTTTCCTGCCAAAAGGAAATCAAAGGCTGCCTCAATTGGAATTTTGAAAACCAAGAAATTTTTTTTACATTCCTTTCAAACAAAGAATTACTGTTCAGAATCTGGTCCAGTGGGAATCTTACTGATCATCTGTAAGAAACTCATAATGTAATGGTGAATGTTAGTGACAGAAAGCAAATTTACAAAAGTAGGAGACTTATGTGTGACTAATTTTCCTAGATTTTGCATTTTTTTCTTTACAATAATGTCATCTGTTTTTTTATGAAAGTAGTAGTTTTACAGGAGGCTTTTATGCCACTTCTTTATTGCTGTCTTTTTTCATTAACTTTGTGGGGGTAAAAGTGGTTTTTGGTCACATGGTCGAATTGTGTACTGGTGAAGTCTGGACTTTTAGTGTACCCATCACCTGAATAGTGTGTATTGTACCACTATGTATTTTTTCATCCCTCACTTCCCTTCTGAGTCTCCAGTATCCATTGTACTACTATATATGCCCCCATGTACTTATAGCTTAGCTCACACTTGTAAATAAGAACATGTAGTATTTGTTTTTCTGTTCCAGAGTTGCTTCACTTGGGATAATGGCCTCCATTTTCATCCAAGTTGCTGCAAAAAACATCATTCTTTTTTATGGCTGTATAGTATTCCATGGTTTCCATGGTGTGTGTGCACACCTGCTCCCCTCCACACACATTTTCTTTATCCACTCATTGATTGATGGACACTTAAGTTGGTTCCATATCTTTGCAATTGTGAATTCGTACTGCAATAAACATGTGAGCAGGGGTGTCTTTTTGATATAGTGACTTGTTTCCCTTTGGGGAACAAGTTCCAGTAGTGTTCTGGAGTGAATGATAGATCTACTTTTAGTTCTTTGAGAAATCTCCATGCTGTTTTCCATAGAGATTGTACTAATTTGCATTCCCATCAGTAGTGTAAAAGCATTCCCTTTTACTGCCCTTGTGCCAACATCTATAGATTTTGAATTTTAATGGCCATTTTATTCTAGAAGATAAAAATGTAAAATACCTATTAATCTCTAAAGAAGCCAACTAAAAATTACTTCCTGTTTCATTGGTGGGTAGAGACATGCTACTTATTTGGCATTTGGTTTAAATAAGTTAAAATATTAAGGGGAAGGATAGTGGAAGATTCTGGTAGAAACAAACTCAGCACTTCTGAGTTACGGTTTTAGATATTTTTTTCCCAGTTAAGTAAGCCTTTCTTCTCACTCTCAGACCCATAGAAGAGGTCAGGTCTGATTCGGGTAAATGTGTTAGACAGCTGGCATATGTCTATTGAGTTATTCAAAGACTTCATATAATTTATTGCAAGATTTATTAAAAAAGACTCATTTATCAGGTAGGAACTGGTTATATGTATTAGTTTTCCTGTTAATTCTCTGTAATCAGCTACAGTTTGCTTCTCTGTCCCATTATTTGCTGATGTGGATTTGTGCCCAAAACAAAGAGAGCTAAAGTAATACCAGAAGAAAGGAAATTGAGGGACTTTTAGCTTTTTACTCACACGTTAAGTATGTGGCTTTTCCAAAATGAGATTTCACAAGAATATGGGTATCACTATGTCAGAGTATCCTCACAGTTAACCTATTCTTATTTTAATGTGATTATCTGACTGAAGGTAAAACAAAAATTTGTTATTATGATTATATTTTTCTTTAGAAAGTGCCCTGCACTTCTTATGGCGAGAGATTGTTACATCTGAGGGTCTGAAACTCTACTATAATCCATATACAGGCTGGTAAGGCAAAATTTTACTTACATGCTTGATTTAAAAAATAAATATAATGAAAAACTGTCTGAGATTGTTAGCATATCTGTAACTTTGGCTTTACCTCATGAAGGAGTCAAAGGTGAAGTCTTACTAGACATCTCTATGGATAGGATAGATTTAGAATTAATAGCACTTGTCATTTTTCAGTGAATGAATTTGGAATAATAGACATAAGGTGCTTAGTTATCACGATTTAAAGAGATTATTATTCTAAGTAAAATGTTATCTTGTTTATTATAGGGCCAGTTTTTTTTTTTTTTCTTAGTAATCATTAAACATCATGAATGAATCAGTAGTTATTGCCCTTTGTATTTTTCTTTTTATTCATAGATTCATAAAGGTCATAGAAAGAAGGCAGACATGTTCTCTTTTGACTACCACTCATTTCTGCGGAGTTACTTGTCAGCTCAGGCAGTTTTTTTGGTTATCACATTTCTTATGTTTGTAATCTAAGATTTGAACTATTTTGCCCTAAAATATAGTTTCAGTAAACTTAGACTTTATGCATTGCTTCCAGTTCTCTTTAGCAAAAGTATAATTTGTATTCACATTCTTGTGATGTGATTTATCTTTTTTTTTTTTTTTTTTTCCTTAGCATCATTCGTGAGTACCCAAATTCTGGGCTGCAGTTGCTTGGTGGAATTTTAGCAGATGAGATGGGTCTTGGAAAGACAGTGGAGGTTTTGGCTCTGATTCTGACACATACTCGACAAGATGTCAAACAAGATGCTCTCACTCTTCCTGAGGTAGGAGGGGTACAGTAGGGCTTGCAAAAGCAGGGGACATATGTTCTCGAAAAGCATCATATGTTGAACATTTGCTTGGCACTTAAGTCAACACTTTCTGTTCACTCTGTGGGTAATGATTTATATTAGTGGTTAGTTAACTTCAAGTGGGCAGAGAGAATGGGGTGTTTGTGACCCAGAAGGTTTATTTTTTAAGTAATGTTGGCCAACCTGGAAGAGAATTTGCAGTCACTTACTAAACTTCCTTCTAGTTGGCAGAGAAACTCCTTTACAAAAGTACTGTTGACTCCTCAAATGTTTTGTCACTAATAAAGTCTCCATATTACTACTAAATATTTTAAGAGCTATTTAAAATATTGTACAAATCTCAGATATATAAATCTTAGAACTAAATAATTAGAACTTTGTTAAAGAACAGGTAGCTTAGTAAATAGATTGCTAAATGAAACAAATTTCAAGTCCTTGTCCCAAAATACATAATTGTGTATAAAAATATAAATTTTAGAGTTACAGAAACAAAATCCACTAAGGCAAATATAGTATATAGCTCATATTTTCTAGTAATGAAATCCAAAATCAGCATTTACATTAAATCTTGCTGAAATGAAGTCAGTAGTTAAAGGTGTAATTATAATTAATTATCTCTAGGATTCACCAGTCTCACAGCTTTAGCATTATGTTATCTTTCAGTAGGGTCAAGTTTGCAGAATTAGCCTTTTAGATTTGAGTAGGAAATAGAAAAAAATATGTTTTCTTTGTAGAAATGTGACTTGGAATATGTTGATTTAGCTCAGTAACTTCTTTCTGAGATTTCCTACTCATTACTCTTTTAATTCCAAGTTATTTTCATATTATTATAAATTCAATGGGTTAATTTTATATTTAAATATACCTTTAAAAGTTAATTTCAGGCCGGGCACGGTGGCTCACGCCTGTAATTCCCAGCACTTTGGGAGGCTGAGGCAGACGGATCACAAGGTCAGGAGATCAAGACCATCCTGGCTAACATGGTGAAACCCCATCTCTACTAAAAATACAAAAAATTAGCCAGGCGTGGTGGCGGGTGCCTGTAGTCCCAGCTACTTGGGAGGCTGAGGCAGGAGAATGGCGTGAACCCGGGAGGCAGAGCTTGCACTGAGCCGAGGTTACGCCACTGCACTCCAGCCTGGGCGACAGAGCGAGACTCAAAAAAAAAAAAAAAAAAAAAAAGAAAAATTTTGGGGT